>NW_006204064.1:768338-840167 GCF_000334495.1 Tupaia belangeri chinensis
CAGCAGGCAGTGTAGTGGTTACGATGCTGGACTCCCCATGGCCTCCTGCGGTTCGAGTCACGGACTTGGCAGCTTGACAATCATGCTGGGCATGTGTGTGTTCATGTCAGAATCTCACGAGGAGAATGAAGGAGAAGGAACTGCAGTATGGCTATCCCTCCTGGGGGCAATTTCTAACTTTCCCTCTCACTGTCTTTCTTTCTTTCTAGTGAGAGCATATGCCCGGTGGCAAAAACCTTTAAAAAATAAGTAAGAAAGAATTGGTGAAGTCCCAGATAAACAGAACAGCCTGCCACAAATGAGGAGTGGAGAACAGGCCAGTGTGGTCGCAGTACAGAGGAAGTGAGAGCAGTATGAGAACAGCCAGAGAGCAAACAGGGCCACCATGGTAGGTGCTCCAAGGCCACTTAAAAATTTAGAACTTTACTCCTAAAACAATTGGAACCCATCAAAAGTTTTTAAAGCAACAAATAGACATGACCAGTTTGAATGTATTAACAAATCTCCTTAGCTCACTGGAGGGACCAACCATTGCCTCATGGTAGTGGAGAAGGCAGTGATTATCCTCACAATGTCTACCAACTACTGGGAAAGGCACCACAAAGAACAGGCAACTAGGAGAGGAGAGTAAAACTTCAGTGGAGGACATCTAGCTTACAGCTTCTCTGTAACCAGACTGCCATGCCTAAGTCCATTCTATTTCAATCTTCGGGTGCAAAACTTTGGGCAGTCGTGTAAGATTAGGATAAAAGCTTGCAAGCAGAAAGGCCAAAAAGGAGGTTTTGTCTAGGCATTTGACTCTGATAATTGAGGATGCAGCAAAAGGTGAATAGGTATGAGCTATACAAAAGGTAGAACCCATAGAATGTGCTAATCTATGTATTTGAATTATTATATATAATTTCTCAAAAATTAATGGTTTTGGTTTCTCTTAAGATTTATGCAACACAGAAATATGCTTATCAATCTAATTATTTTCTCTATATAAAACATAAGTAAAATTTGACCATGTCAGATGCTTAAGAAAAATTCAGCCTACAAGTATTTCGATCAATCTCAAATCTTTTGGGAACTTGATAGAAGGACAATTGTTGCTTTAATTATAAGCAATTCTTACCTAATCATTTAAAAAGACCAACTGAGAATATGTACCAGGTAATACAGTCTAGTTTTAGCTACCGTTTGCAACTGAAAATATTAAGTCCCTATTTCTTCAACAATCTTTGATCACTCAGGATGATTCATAATTTTCTCCTTTGCTAATCCAACTCTGTAAAGTTTTACTCAGTTTTACTTTACACAACTAAACTGGACTAAAAGCTTTCAATTTAGTGACAGCATATTATTTTGAAAACAAAAAAAAATGTTCATGTGGATTTTAACAATGGAATTTGAAGACAAAGACATGGCCACTGGGGACTTCCATCCTAACATTCTTACCTCTTACATGCTTAAAAAGACCAACATATCGGGGATCAGCAGATGGCATGGTGGCTAAGGTGCTGGACACTCCCACATGGCTGACCACGGTTCAAGTCCTGGACTTTCTCTCTCTCTTTCTCTGCCTCTGTCTGGTCAAATTATAAAAAAAGATAAATGAATAAATAATATAAAATAAAATACTTCTTAAAAAAAAAAAGACAAACATATACGGAGGATTGCCAACAACACAGTTTCTTAAGCAAAGCAATGACATTTATATAAAAGAAATTTAAGCATAGAACTAAAGTATATGCACATTCAAGTAATAACTTGATTCTAAAACCTGTGTAGCCCAAAGTCAAGATCAAATAGCATAATCTATTTTCCCATTAACATTTAGAATGTATCCTCAATATTGAGATGTGATCATAGTTGTGTAGCTGTGTCTTTTTGAGTAAGTCTATTAAGTAAAAGAGATTGCTAATCACTGAATCAGCTCTTGGGGTCTTCTTTGTTGTCCTACGGCCAGTTAATAGGAGATTAGAATAAAATGAAAAATGAGAAAGAGGTCAAATTAGTGCAAATAATAAAGAGGTAAGTTAGAGAAGGTTTATAAGATTTTGGGTTTCTGGAAGACGGGGAAAGACTTTAAGCATTGCAATGGTGTAGGACAGTAAGAAAAGAAAGATAGTGAAAGGTTTTATGTTATGAAAGACTTCCTTCTTTTGTACTTTTCACACACACACACACACACACACACACAAATCAGAATTAGAGACTTAAAAATTTGGGGACCATGGTGGTTAAAATGCTGGACTCCCACATGGCCAACAGCAGTCCGAGTCTGGGACCAGCAGCTTGAAAATTACACTGGGCACATGTGCATGTTTGCCCAACATCCCAAGAAGAGAATGGAGGAGAAGGAATTGTGGCATAGCAATCCCCAGGGGGAGGGGGAGGGTTGATTTCTCACTTTCCCTCTCTGTCTCTCTGGTGAATTTAAGTGCCCTATGACAGAAACCTTAAGAAATATTTTAAAATTTTCAATTATTTTGTGCACCAAGTTTATGATTCTTTGGATATAACAACACCAATAAGCAGAAACACAATAAAACTTGGTTTTATATGGTTACAGAAATATTGAGAATATCGATACAAGTATACCATCTTAAAATAAGCCAGTATGGAGTAGTAACACTGTGCTATAAACACAATAACTTAAGTTTAATTTAAGTTACTTTCTTATTCTAGAGCTGTCTTCTTTCTGCTTATATTGTTGTCTCATCCATTCCAAATTTGTATTGAGTCAATGCCTGCTCAGATATTATGCTCAGATGTCTAGTTTTAAGAATCTATTCTGTAGAAAAATCTTCCTAGAATCTGTATGTTTAATGTGACCAAACAGAACTCTCTCCAGGAAGGGAAACGTTCTAGATCTGTGTTGTTTCAGATAGTAGTTGCAAGCCACATGTAACCACTGAGCACTTGGAATATGGTAGTGTGGGGACCAGTAGGTGGTAAGTAGTTGAGGCAGTGGACCCACACACAGCTGACTGTGGTTCAAATCCTGGACCTGGCAGCTTCCTTTCTTATCTTTTCTCTAATGAGTGTGGGTGCCATATAGCAAAATAAAAACTAACAACAATAAATAAAAATTAAACGCATAATTATTTTTAAAAAATGGTACTATGACTGAGAAAATAATTTTTACTTTATTTTAACTAATTCAAATTTAAACTAAAATTAAATAGCCACAAGTGGTTAGAGCTTACTATACAGAAGCAAAAGACAAAGCCATTGTCTGTTTCATTAGTATTCTGCATGTCTCCTTTGAAGGACTTGGCAATTTGCAGTTATAGAGTGTTTATAATCACTTGTTTAATGCTCATCTTTCCCACTAAACTATCAAGATCTTAAGGGTAGTAATTAGGTCTATCTTGGTTCCACCCTGAGACTCCATGCCCGACACAGAGTGCCTTCTCAAAAAGCTGCTGATTCACTCTCATTTAAATAAAAGTTTTCAATATTGTAATCGCATAATATCAGATATCATAATGTGAACACCAAAGGTTAATTTAAGAAAATTAACATATTAGCTGTTTACAAGGTGTGAACTTTCTAGAGAAGTCCAGAAAATGCTACCAAAAATTATCACAATCAGTGGGAAAATGTGTTTGCCAGAGATTTTTCATAAACACACACACATACACACACACACAACGTACACACACACAGACACTAAACACAGCTGCCTTCAGAAAGAGTCTTCTGTTTTGTTCTAAAATCTGTTCTGGCTGTGAATATGATGACACTTCTCTGCTACAGAAAAAAATCAATGCAAAACAAATTCACAATTTAGCTCAGGATGGTACAAGAAAGTTGACACAAAGAATCTGTCCTTCCCTAGTTTAAATGACACATTTTATCTTTAGATCATGGTAACTAATTTTTAAAATCATTTAAAATATATTAATTTCTCCAGAGGCAAATGCTCAATAAAGGTATTCTTTGCCATCTTTGAAAATGAAGGAAAAATATACTAGCACAATATGGCATACAACAGAGTTTGTATATGTATATGTGTGTGTATTTTATTTTATTTTTTAAGAGAGATTTTTGTTATAGGGCGCATGCACTCACCAGAAAGACAGTGAGACAGAGAAACAGAAAGTGAGAAATCACCCCTCCAGGGGTGATGGCCATACCATAATCCCTTTTCCTCCATTTTCCTCCTGGGATTTTGTTTACATGTGTGCACGTGTATGTGCATGTGAGCATGCGTATGCATACAAACTAAAAGCATACAAACTAAGCACACACACATGCCCAAGTGAATAATAAGCTGCCAGGTTTGGGACTCAAACTGTAGTTGACTAGACGGGAGTCCAGCAACCTAACCATTATGCCATCTGCTGGTCCCCATATATATAATTTTAAGAAAAAGATTGTGTAAGAGGAAGACAGAAGGAAGAGGGAATGGGGAAAAAAAGTTTTTTGTTTTATCATTTAATTGCCAAAAGGCACATGTACTTACCAAAGAAAGAGAGAAAAACACAAAGACAGAGAGGGAGGAAATACCTCCCAGCAGGCACAGGACAGGGTTACATCACAATCCCTATGCCTTCATTTCTCTATCCTGTGGGGATTTTGAGCACACACTCACATGAATCCAGAATGTTTTTTCAAGTCATGGCAGGGATCAAACCATGTGTTCAGTCATGTGTGATCCATCTCTCTTAGCCATTAGGCCACAAGACTGGCCCCAAAAGACATATTTCACAGGGTCCCATGTCACGATCCCTCTACTCTAGCCTCCCAGTCAGCTAGGGCTACACACATGCACTTATGCATCTGGCTGTTGAGGTGGGGCTGAGCTATATACCTGGGCCTTGAATGCAGCCTCTCCCTTTGTTTAGCAGTGGCTTTCCACTTGTGTCACTGTGGCTGGCCCAATGTAGATATTGTTGACACTCCCAGTGGAAATAGCGGTATAGCAAAGTGAACAGCATGTATGAAGATGTAAGTTCTTGAGGAAAAACCTGGTTATAATTCAGTGGGAAATGCAGTTGGGTTGTTCATTGTTGACCAATTTGTTCACCCATCCATTTGTCTCTCTCTCCATAGACAATGTCCACCGTTTATAGTTACAGTAACTGTCACTATGGAACTCAGTCTGCTGGGAAAGTCGGAAAATTCCACGTGACTAAAATGTAAGTCCTTAAGGAAAGCAGCACCCAAGAGAAGCATAGAGTTCATCCTCGAAGAAGCTATTAATATGAAAACAATGCCAACAGGTACATAAAAGCACTTCCATTTAAAATTCTTAAGAAAAGGCCCTAGTGAGAACCCTTCCTATTAATCCTAAAATGCATCTGATTCAGACTATCCCAGAAAACATGAGGGTGAGAGGTCGAGGAAACTCAGTAATATATACATGCTGCATAAAGTCATGGGTTAATGATCAAGACAATTAGTGAATGGTTATTAGAAGAAACTTCATTCTATGATGTTCTGAAACAAAGGAAGCAATGCGAAGAACTATTACAAAAACCCATACTTTGAACCAAGCAAGCTGATTTGGAAGAGTGGTAGAAAGGATAAAATTATAACTTATGCATACGATTTCTTTCTCTGGTGTGTGCCCACCTTTTCAGGAGGCGCTTTGCCTTGAAGGTAAAAGCATACAAACTAAGACCATCAGGGTACATGTAGCACTTTTCATTTTTCTTCTCATGGTAGGTCTAGAGACATTTAAATTAATCATTTGGAGGTTAGAATACCAAGGAATTTCTGCCAAGTCCTATTATTGTTCAGCAATAACTTAAACAAGGGAAGTATCTGTCAAAAGTACAGAACAACCTACATAGATTTAACATGTCAAACTAATATGATAAAATTACTTTACTATTAAGGTAATTTCAAGATGGGTATGACATTTTGTGTGTGTTTTTTTTTTTGTCTTCTAAAAAATGAAAAATGTCTTTGAATATTGTTAGTAACACCTGACCTTCAGACACACTGACCAGACCAGTAGCAAAGAATTCAGAGATTACTGTATGAATCTGGGCCTCTAGGCTGAGGCTAAGAAGATCATTTCATTAACACAAAATAACTTGAGAAAGAACCAACATGGATTCAAGAAAAACGAAGTGTTAACAGTAGGGAGAATATAACCTGTTGCAAGTACTGCAAACCAAATAAGTGGTATCCTTCCAAGTCCTTGGACAACTGCTTGGGTGCCCTGTCTAAAATCGGCGTCTGTCTTTGGTTGTACAATGATAAAGAATCCATTTAATCCCACAGCAGTCAAAATGAGAGCACATTACTGCTGTGGGGAGAACTGCTAAAGGTTAATTGGCTTTTAGATACTTATCCCTAATTGTTCAAGATTTTATCCTAATACCAATTTCTACATTACTGCACAGGCACCCTGAGGCCATAAGAAATAGATTTCATTCTAAATTTAAATATATCCTTCCATCCAAAAAGAGAAACATTTTTCCCAGATAAATCCCACAATCAGAATCCAACTTTCTAGATGAAATAGGTCAAATTAACTAAACCTTCTCCGAAATACGGCTTTAGGTTACTGAATGATTGTAATAGTTACCTAGTTAATCCCACCACTTCTGATACTCAACATAGATGATTGGGATATTAATTAACTTTAAGAATATACTATTTAGGGAACCAGCAATTAGCGTAATGGCTGTGTCACTGGACTCCCACGTAGTCGACCACGGTTCGCGTCCTGGACCTGGTGGCTTAAAACTCACGCCAGGCGCGTGTATGTGCATGCCCAAGATCCCGAGAGGAGAATGGAGGAGAAGGGATTGCGGCGTGACCATCCCCCCTGGGGGGAGATTTCTCGCTTTCTGTCTCTATGTCTCTCTCTGTCTGTCTGGTGAGCGCACATGCCCTATAGCGAAGACCTCTCCAAAAAATATCGAATAAACTATTTAATCTTTTTGTGGGAATTATACTTTAATAAAACTAACACTTCAAATTAAGAAAGTTATTCTTCTTTTTCACATAACTGAAAAACTGAGGTTAGCCAGGGGCCTGGTGTTTAAGGTGGTAGGATCCCACATGGCTGACTGAGCAGTTTAAGTCCCAGACCCAGCAGTTTGAAAATGTGCCAGGTGTGTATAGAGGTGTGCCCAAAACCCAAGAGAACAGAGGAGAAGGGATGAAGACAGGATGGCTCTGCTCCCTGAGGGAGTGATTTTTCACTTTCCTTCTCTGTCTCTGTTTCTGTTTCTCTCTCTTCCTGGGGAGCACACATGCCCTATAGCCAAAAAAAAAAAAAAAAGGAGAGAAGAACTATTTTTTTTATTTATTTTTTTAAATTATTATTATTTTATTTTTTTTTTGGAGAGGTTTTCGCTATAGGGTGCGTGCGCTCGCCAGACAGAGAGAGACATAGAGACAGAAAGCGAGAACTCCCCCCCCTGAGGGTATGGTCACGCCACAATCCTTTCTCCTCCATTCTCCTCCTGGGATCTTGGGCACGCACGCACACACGCCTGGCGCGAGTTTTAAGCCACCAGGTCCGAGACGCAAACCACGGTTGCTATGTGGGAGTCCAGCAACATAGCCATTACGCTAACTGCTGGTTCCCAAAAGGCTAAGTTTGATATACCGTTTATTCCTATATTTGGGGCAAGTGATTAACAGAAAGAAAATTGCCTTACTTATTTTCAAATCATTGGAGCAGTTTTGTGTCATCAGACAACAGCTTAAAAGGTATTCCTACTTATTGTCACAATAAACCATCCAATAGGTTATCGAAAGCCATTTCAAGAGGCATGTGTCCAGCTTTCAGAGCTCCTGGTATAGGAAACTCTTAGTTTATAAGATAAGTGAAATAAATGGTATGTCAAGAAAAACATGACATATTTTTCTATGTGTTTTTATACAAAAATATGTCATGACTTTTCTGACAATCTAATACTTCAAGAAAAAATACTTTAGGTAAAGGTATTCTTCAAATACCACCTAAAATACCCACCTAATTATTTCTTATCCATTACCATCTCTAGCACTTTATGCCTTTGGACTTACAAAATTATGTTTTGTTTAATATATTGGCTTGTTTGGAAAGTCATGACACATTTTTGCATAGAAAAACATGTCATGACTTTCCTGACAACCTAATATAACCTTTTAGGTAAGCAACAGCAAGAATAACAATAACAATGACTAAAATTTATGAGGGAGTTTATGTGATCCACATACTATGCTACCATCTGTACATTATTATCTCAAGTAAGCCTCACAAAGCTCCTAAATGTCAGGTGATTTCAGTATTTTTACTTTACAGGGAAGACACTGAAACTCAGTAATTTCTCAAGGCTGTGTAATCTTGTTGGAAGAAGAGGATACAACAACGAAGAAGCTTACAAGAAGTAGTTACATGCTTCTGTACATGTCAAAGTTTGGTTGTCTTATGGTATATTTTTTTCTTTTCTGACATATTACGAATATAAACCAAGTTTCAATTATTGTTACCAACAGCTTCCTATTGTCTGAAGACTTTTGACTTAGTAAGGCAGAAACGGATGAGCATTTCTCAGGTAATTCCATTCGCCATAGGATGTTCTACCAGTGAGTAGGTATCTGGCAATGTCTTGAGCCAAATATGATGGGAAGCTTTAGAAAGCATTTAAAAGCCCCAGTGTGAGCATTTCTTCCTGGGTACCTTCCTGGTTCCATCACACCAGCAGGACATCAACTACATAACAAAAGGGCCATGAAGAGTGGTTCCTGGTACTTCACATTAAGACCACAAACCCAGGAACCTTATATCCTTTGAAACTCCTTGATTCATAGCACAAGCAAGGAGATCACAGACAAGACCTTGCTGCTTCATACCATACGTAAATGGTTCTATTAATAACATGATCTAAATACTCTGTTTCTGTGATTACCCCTGAAGATCCCTCCCTAACTTAGTAGAAGACTAACTTACTTAGAGAATATAACAACATTAAAAAAAATACCAAAACAACAACATACAAAAACATAAAACAACATGATCTCATATTGTTATTCCACTGCTTAGACCAAATTTTGAAGAACAGGAGAATATAGCAACAACATTAAAAAAAAATACCAAAACAACAACATACAAAAACATAAAACAACATGATCTCATATTGTTATTCCACTGCTTAGACCAAATTTTGAAGAACAGAGAAGAAAACAGATTTTAAATTGTTCACATTGATTTCCTTCTTGCCTTTCAGTACCAGAGATGCCTATGTTTGATATTAGGAATCTGTAAATCAGACTCCTGCAATCTTAGCTTACTAGGGTCCCTGTCATACTCAACCATTACTCATGTTTTATAGTTCAAGTGTATAGACAAAGGGATCTAAACTTATGATAGTGGCTTTATAACTTTGAGTATGTCCTGTTTAGAAGGTCCACAGTGAACATAATCTCAGGTGAAAAATATTCCTCAGAAAAAGCATTTCAAGGGTTGGCCCCATTGGGCAGTGGTTACTTGCTATATGGAGAGAGCCAGATCTCACAGAGTCAACTGTGGTTTGAATCCCAATGGCTTGCAAAACGCGCTGCATGTACATGCACATGTGCCTAGGATCCTGATGAGAATGAATGTAGAAAAGGGGACTGTGACATGACCAGGTCCCCCAGCAGATGCTTTCTTGCTGCTGCCTAGCACACGCACACTCTCTGGCATTTAAAAAAAAAAAAAAAAAAGATTTTGAAGGCCTAGAGCTGTACTATACAATGTGTAGCTGAAAGCTACAGGTAGTAGTTGACATCAAAATTAAAATGAAATAAAATGAAGAATTCCAGGGCCAGATAGTGGTACAGCAGTAACACAAATGGACTGACATGGGAAGGTCCTCAGTTCATGTCCCCGGTCCTCCCTATATACGACCAGTTACTGTGCACATGCCCGTGATCTGGGGCAGCTGAGACTGGGAATAGATTATGGCATGAAGAGTCTGTTGGGAGTACCTTCCTCCCTCCCTCCCTCCCTCCCTCCTTCCCTCCCTCTCTGTTTGAAGAAACTAAAATAAAAAATTCCATTCATTAGTCAAACTAGCCATATTTCAAGTGTTTAATAATAATATGTGACTTGATAGCTACTATATTGAACAGCCTAGATATAGTTCTACTAGACAGTGCTGGCACAGAGTAACACTTCCCTGCTAGTTACCTTGATCAGATAATCAATACAGTCAATGGGTTTTGGCTTATGTGCCAACACTGGTCAATTTGAACTGACATCCTGGAAAAGAAAAAAAAAAGAGCAATTCTTGGAATAGTGATGTCTCATGTGGAGATGAAATTGGGAAATGGCGGCCACATAAGGCTGTAAGACCTTGTACTAGCCTCAGTAGAAAACTGCCAGATATCTAAAATGCAACAAGATTATTTTATCTTGTGAATTACATGTGTCTTTCCATGTCTCATTTCAAAATAATATATAAAAGAAGTATTTCCCTCAACACTTCAGAGTTAAATAAATTCTTTAATACATCCCTAAACATAATCTAAGTGCACAACAGATCAGTCTTGTTATTAATTAAATAAGGAAATGCTCTACAAATTGTTAAGAAATACTGATAAAACTTTTTAGATGAGTGCTTTACCTATAAATGAACCTTATCCTCTTTTTTTTTTTTGGAGAGGTTTTTGCTATAGGGCGCATGCGCTCGCCAGAAAGACAGAGAGAGACAGAGAGATAGAAAGCGAGAAATCATCGCCCAGGGGGGATGGCCACACCACAATCCTTTCTCCTCCATTCTCCTCTCGGGATCTTGGGCACACACGCACATGCACCTGGCGTGAGTTTAAGCTGCCAGGTCTGGGACTCAAACCGCAGTCGACTACATGGGAGTCCAGAGATAAAGCCATTATGCTAACTGTTGGTCCCATGAACCTTATCCTCTTCATGTCACTCTGTTTCTTTCCTTTCTGTTAAGCAAACACTTATGCCACTGTTAAAAGTCTATATTCTTCTCCGATAGAATTCAATAATCTAATCACAGGTATTTTTCTCCTCCACTTAGAAATCATTGTTTGGATACTCTGACTCCAACAGGCCTTTCATAAACTAAATAGAACTGCATACAACATATCATATGCAGCATCTGGTCTAGTCTGAATTTCTAAATGACAAGCCCATCAAGCACAGCGTGCATTTGGAATTAGGTAAAGAATGAAAAACCAGGCCTCTAGCTATCATTAGCAATCATCTTCCCCAGACACTGCCTCTACTTCTAGCTCTACCACCTTACCTTCCAGAGACCTCTTGCTGATGTCACGATTAGCTTGTCAAATCAAATTCAGCAGTACACAAGCATCTGTAGTGACATTTCTCCTTCTGCATTTTTATTCACTAGGAAGACTATTTCGAAGGTAGGCTCTCCATTATCTGCTGTAATTCTAAACCATTTGAGTTATGCTACTAAAGTGATTGGCACTGAAAATAGAGTGATAGGAATGCTTATTGATAGAAAATTAGGTAGCGACTAGGGGTCTTTTTTATGCTTACTTTCCAGTGAATTCCTAGAGCTGTGACGAGGTTAAAGCAATGCACTTTATCTCAGCTAAGACCACTGGATGAGATCCTCATCTATCTTGTGATGACTTGCCCATTATAGTTGTGACTGGTAATTAAAAACAATAACCACAACAAACAAACAAAACAAAACACTAGAAAATTTAGTAGTCTCCCAAATTCCTACAGCCGTGATTCTTAACCAAGTGGTAATTTGCCTCCTCTCCTCCACCAGGAATATTTGGCTATGTTTACTAACAATTTTGGTTTTCATAATTAGGGGTGAGGGTGCTACTGGCATCTAGTGGCCAGTGATCAGCGACGTTACTAATACACTATCATGTCCTGTAAAGCCCCACACTACAAAGAATTATCCAGCACAGTTGTCAATACTGGCAAGGTTGAACATCATACCCTAAAGTGATATCTGATCCTTATCACTTGCTTGATTACACAAAGACTTAGAATGTGCATTGATATGAGGTGCTTGGGGGAAAAAAAGAAAATATTTCTTTCTTCCTTTCACACAGTTAAAGCTTAAGAAGACAGTGTTACCAGAAGGTGAAGAGGTATACCTATTAGAAAAAAAAAATATTTTCAACATAGGCTGTTTTGGTATTCAATCCTCATTCATTTAGTCTCACTAATTAATAAGGTAATTTTGAGGGGCTGGCCCCGTGGCCTGGAGGTCAAGGAGTTAGATTTCACATGGCCAACCACACGGTTTGTGTCCTAAACATGACAGTGTGAAAAACATGCAGAGTGTGCATGTATGCATGTTCAAAATCCTGAAAGGAGGGAGAAATGGAGGAGAAAGGCCTGCAGCAGGAACATGCCCCATGGAGGGGTGCTTTCTCTTCTCCGCCTCTCTCTGACAAGTACACACATCCTCTAGCAAAAAAAAAAAAAAAAAGATAATTTTAAATCTGCTATCAGCACGTAAATATTGTTAGAGCAAGTTCTCACTGTCAGAAAAAGACATAATAATTCCCCAAAAGCAGAATGTAACCATTTTTACACTACAGACTAAGTCATTTCTGAAAAACCTTTATGTTAAAAATTAGCTTAAAATTCTGAAACTAATTTATTTTTAAATTTTATAGGCATGATTTCTTATATAATAATAATAACTGCCATAATATTTTAAAGGTTACAATGGTGGGAATTGACAAAACATGCAAGGATGAAACAGATTTTTGACCATAAAAACACTGCTAAGAGCTAGCCCCAATCTGAATAACTATAGAACATAATCACAAAATTGAAGAAAATAAGAGGAAAAAAAAAATCCACCACTTTAAACTGCAGTAACCCTTCAATAGACATACAATTGTTTAGAAATTGGGACAGACTTGTTATTCATTACCTCAAGTACATATGAAGCTTTAGCAGAACACTATCTATACAAGAGATGAACAAAGCTAGGAAGTATTTTTGCATTAACAAAAAGAAAATCCCAGAAATCATTTAAATAAAAACCTATTGTGAGAAGTCTAATTTTATGTTCAATGTCTTCCTCCTCTTCTACTCTATACAATTTTTAAATATGTTCATCTTGCTCTAATTGCATAGTAATGAACATGGCCTTCTAAGCAAAAAACCTATTAGAGCAAAGAAAAATGAACAGGTAAGTTGCTAACACAACAGACCCTTGATACAAATGAAAAGGAATTTAAAAAATACACTCAAATTAACATGTGCAATACACCCATCACCATGCCAATTCCTGGCATCCCAGGGTGACATTGTCTTGATTCAACACCATAACATGGAATGGAAGTAAAAAATATCTACTCCAGCAGATTTAAAAATACCAAGCAACAGTACATTTTACGACCGTCAGCCAATCACCCATGGCAGAGAGGTATCCACCATGGATTAAGTGCTCAATAATGCAGTAACTTTTGAAAGTCTTAAATCACTTACAAAATACTTTATGCATGCTTTTGTATATATAACCATTGTCTGTGATAAATCTATACAGTAAGGGACAGTAAATAAAAAGCAGCCTATGTGAAAACTTAATTTTATAGTATGTATTATTACAAATTAGAGCTAAAGTATACAGAAGAAAAACACCAACTATGAATACTCATAAAAATTATTATACATCACATATAAGTTATCCCCAAGGCACAAGTAGAATTCTCCTGAGCTAAAAAAAATCACATGAGGGACCAGCAGTTAGTGTAATGGCTATGTCGCTGAACTCCCACGTAGTCGATCGTAGTTCGAGTCCCGGACCCAGTGGCTTAAACTCACGCCAGGCGCGTGTGCGTGCGTGCCCAAGATCCCGAGAGGAGAATGGAGGAGAAAGGATTGCGGCATGGCCACCACCCCTGGGGGGTGATTTTTCGCTTTCTGTCTCTCTGTCTCTCTCTGCCTGTCTGGCGAGTGCATGCGCCCTATAGCAAAAAACCTCTCAAAAAAAAAAAATCACATGATATGATTTTACAGTACTACTCTAAGAAATTAACCTTGCATTTCTTCAGAGTCCTGGAGAATTGATGCCAAAGCTAGGATTATCCTGCCTAGGTAAAATAATAAAAATAATCACTAACACTTCAGTGCTATGTAGCAGGTGCTGCTTAGAGTACTGTTTACATGTTAACTCACACACATGCTGCATAAGAGAAACTGAGGCACAGGGCCAGTAAATAACCTGGCCAGAATCATAGAACCAGCAGGTAGAACCCAGGCAGTGGAGCTCCAGAGATTACTACACTGGCTGGTCTTCCTTGCCTCTGGAAGGTTCCTTCTTTTCCCACCTTCTTCTTTTCTTTTCACTTCTTGTCCCATCCCTCAACTTCTACTGTACAGCTAGAATCTTAAGCCACAGATCCACATCATCAAGTTTGAGCTGCACATTTTTGAAGAATCACCTTTCTGGCAGCACATTTAAGGGATTCAAGGACTCAGAACAACATGAAACAATTCGGCAATAATGACAAGGCAATGACTACTGAAATGCAACTTCACCTTGTGGCATCTATAAAAGCATCCTTAGTTATTACACCATTTACTTGTCCTCTTCCTGTACTCTGTCATTGTTTCAATGGAAGCCCTGACTGCCCTCTCATATACCCAGAAGACAAGGCCCACACACGTCCTGCTATCAGTGATCTTTCCTCATGCTGGCATGACCTCACACTCCACTTCTTGCCTCTTTGAGCAATTTCTTCTGTTCTGAGCACTGATATCATAACAATACTCATGACTGAAATGCCCTACCCTATCCCAGTACTCCACCTAACAAATCAATAAACCTGCCCCTCTCATTTATGAAAGGCCTACTATGTGTTCCAGGCAATATATGGCACATGCTGAGCGCTTCACATGCCACTAACATCCCTTTATAGCAGAACTATCTCAATTATAACAAGAACACAACAGGTTCAAAGGAGAACAAACAACCAAGATTCTATAGCTAATTAGAGTTGAAGCCAGGATTCTAACCAGGTCTGTTGTTGAAAGTTCCTGTATTAAAATAGTTTTCTTTTTCCTCAGAAAATCTTTATTCTTCAGTTTCTTTCTCACTAGTCTAGTACTGTAGAAAAGCTGAGACTGAGTCCTACATTCTACATTCTCCCTGAGGGCAGGAACTATGCTTTGTTCACCTCCATTTCTATTTTGCTTTCTAAGAACTGGCATTGAGAACTTGTTAAACTAATCAAAACATAAAAGGCCAGTGCCTAGCACTCAATAGGCTCCTAAGTGGTTACAATATGGATGGATGCATACAGGTTAGGATCACTAGGATTCTAAGAAAAACTGAATTGAACTGGAGTCCAAAGCATTGTAAAGCAATAATACCCTTGAAATTCCCATTCCCTCCCTCTTACCTGTCTGTCTCTTCTCCCTCCCTTCTCAATCTCTGCCCCACTCCCTCCATTTCTGTTTCTGTTCCGCTCACACACCACCACTGCTGCCATCAGTCACTGAATCTACTACACTAACACACCATATGCATCATCCACAAGTCCATCTGAACTATTCCTAAACACATCTGGGATAAAACTTACCCCAAATAATTTTTATGGATACACAAATGGTATCCATATGGCAAAGACCTCATCTCAACTGTACCTCAGGTAGTTTTGCATAACACAAGTCTCCTGAGTTACCTTGTCCCACACCTGACATCCAGATCTGTGAAGTGAGATGATACCTTGCACTCTCTCCCATACATGTGCATTCATATATTGTTACTTTCCATTTGTGTGTTGTTGATGTCTCCACATAACAACACACTCTCTGTGTGTGCCAGCTTATGCTTGAAAGCTTCTCATGCATTATCTTATAAAATTATCCCCATAACGCTATGGTACAGGAATTATTATTATCTGCATTTGACAAACCAAGAAGCCAAGAATTAGGCCCAGAGGGATTCAGTCACCTGTGTGAAGAGTAGAGAAGGCAGGATAGAACTCAAACTTTCACACAAACTTTCACTCACATTCTCAAAACATGAAAACTACCTCCCACCAACCCACTACCATGTTGGCTTTCAGTTGACCTGGTGTTCATTGTGTAACACTAAGTTCCTCACCGAGAATCACCCTAACTTCTAAAATATTGGAATGTCATCTTCCTTATGAAGGTCTTCAATTTAGTAATGCATTTGCTTTCACTAAATGATTTTCCATATAAGTGGTTCACAAAGTATGGACCCCAGACCAGCAGCTTCAGCATCACTTGGGGGTGTGTGTGTGTGTGTGTGTGTGTGAAGCCTCACTTGGGTGTGTGTGTGTGTGTGTGTGTGTGTGTGTGTGTGTTTGAGAAATGCATGTTCTCAGGCCCTATCCCAGATCTGTTGAATCAGAAATGCTTGGGCAGGGGCCCAAGTGCCTATGATTTAATAAGCCCTCCAGGTAATTCTGACACCTATTAAAGTTTCAGAATAGCCACTCTACCTGATATTTACTGCAGGTTTTAGGTAATGGTCCCTTTTAAGATTCAGTGTCACAATGGAAGATAGAAAATGTGTGGTAAGGTCTCTTGCATCAGTAACATTCAGGGGCACATCCTATCTACAATTCTTCACACTGTCATCTGTCCTCACACATAGGCTTTCTGCTCATCCATTCCAAATTATAGCTACTTAACAGCTTCTAAAATGAGTGTCTGGCTTGGGAAGTTTTAAGTGCTATAAGGGTATCTCTGTTTCAGGATTGTATTTGTCCAAAGCAGAGACGTGAGACAGGGCCACAGGTGACCCATCGCTCCACTCATGATAGTGAATTAATTACTCTTCAACATAAATGTCATATTTATGTGCCAAGTACAGTCTATAATGAGGTCTTTACCATGCAACCATATTTCAAGCAATTGTTCACTTAAGTAAACACATTTTAATTACTGTCATTTCTTTCATTATTTATTCTCTAGCCTACAATACACCTGTCAGAACAAACAGTTCTTGTTTGAGTGACTGTCATCTCCTTCTATCTTCCCTGGGTCCTAAATATAACCCTCCTTTCCTACACTGTCTTCCTAACTAAAGTCAAGCACTACACAAATCCATGGGGACTTACGGGGCAATTGTGATGGTTGACCAACCCTAATAGTTCACAGAGCCTTTCTTCTGCTCTTTGAGAACAGGCTATGAATATTCTCACTGTACATGTCTGCTGCAAGTCTGTCACAAACCTGTTGTGGATGAAATGCCATTTGCTCTAAGCATCATCAATTTGAAGAACAGCCAAGAAGGAACAGGAAAATCAATATAATTTCAAGTTATCAACTTCGAGTTTCATTCACTTCCTTGATTCAAAACTGTCAAATAAAAATAATTTCTGTTTACCTAGGTAACAATATATGGATAGCTAAAATTTTTAAAAGCTTAATTTCAAATGTGAATTTCTAATATTAAAGAGAGTCCAGTTTTCTCAGTCTAATTTTCCCTATTTAGAGAACTTTATTCACAAATCACTTAGGATTTAGGGGTCCATCATACTGTGTATTGAATATGTGTTTTAAGCCAAGTGTTTATTAAACTCTCAGCTGCTGCATTTCACTAATGGTTATTTTTTTAAGTCTTTGATTACTCTTTGGGACAGAAAGTGACACCCAAACAAGATATCATTTATGGCTGACTCATTATAAACACTATTTAGACTACTTGATATTTATTATAATTCTACTATCCTCAAACTTTCTACACTAATTGTTATAGAAAATAATACAATTTTTTTTTTTCAGAGAGGTGTTTTGCTATAGGGCATATGCGCTCGCTAGAAAGACAGAGAGAGGGACCAGAAGTTAGCGTAATGGCTATGTCGCTGGACTCCCATGTAGTCGACTGCGGTTCGCGTCCTAGACCCGGTGGCTTAAACTCACGCTGGGCGCGTGTGCGTGCGTGCCCAAGATCCCGAGAGGAGAATGGAGGAGAAGGGATTGCGGCATGGCCATCCCCCCGGGAGGTGATTTCCTGCTTTCTGTCTCTCTGTCTCTCTCTGTCTGTCTGGCGAGCGTACACGCCCTATAGCATAAACCTCTCGCCCACCCCCCCCAAAAAAAAGAAAGACAGAGAGAGACAGAGAGACAGAAAGCTAGAAATCAATCCCCAGGGGGAATGGCCACGCCACAATCCCTTCTCCTCCTTTCTCCTCTTGGGTATGCACACACATGGCATGAGTTTAAGCCACCACGCCCAGGACTCGCACCACAGTCACCTACATGGGAGTCCAGTGACATAGCCATTACACTAGCTACTCATCCCTAAAACAATAAAATTTTACAAGGGAACCAACTGAGGGCCACTTCTTTCAAGCAAGTTGAAAAAATTGACTAAATCGAAAGATAATATCCCTTGTCACATAGTGTGGAATCTTTCCATTGAATGTGGATAAACACTCTGTAGCAGAAGTCAAAACTATCCTCACAAATTATATTTGCCCTGTGTATTTTGTAATTTCTATACTTTTTAAAATTCAAGAGTTTGCATCTAAATATCTAGATTTCATACCAGCTGGTATGCCAGTGGCATGGGCCCAGAACTAGACCCACAAGGGAAAAATCCTGGATTTGCATCCTGAGACTACCCTGAGCACACTGGGTACACATGTGTGCTGGTGATCCAGGCCGACTGAGAATGGGGGTGAATCACTGCCCGAGGATCCTGTTGGGGATGATTGTGTCTTCTCAATCCCCAGTGAAGAACAAATAGATAAATAAAATTAATAATAAAAATAATAATAATAATAATAAATTGTACTGGTCAGTGGAATAGTGGTTAAAGCAGCAAGATCCCACATGGCTGACTGTAAAGTTTGAGCCCTGGATCTGGCAGCTTGGAAAACACACCAAGGAATATGTGTGTGCCTGAAGTCTCAAAAGGAGGGAGAAATGGAAAAGAAAGGATTGTATGTGACCACTCCCCATGAATGGTGTGTTCTCATATTTCCTCTGTCTCTCCCTGGGTGATTACATGAGACCTCTAGGAAAAAAAAAAAAAAGCTATAGAGTTTCATTACCTTTTAAAAAGTGAGGCATTTGGCAACTGTGAGCTCTAAACACCCAAGGCAATGGTTGCTTGAAGCTAAGTAACAATGCCATCATCGTACCAGGTTTGGATTTTCCACTTCCAACATGGCTGGCTTCACCACAGAAAGTTTTCTTTCTGGGTCCTGTGAGCCCCTGACTTTATCACCCTGCTCTGTGTTCTGCGGTAGTTAGAAGAGAGTTATCTTGCTACTAGCTTGGAGTCCATATGAGAAGGTCAGTTCAAAAACAAACTTCAGAGAATGAACTTGAAATAAATGGGAAGGAGAGGAAGAGAAGTATCTCTAGGATTGGGTGATAGTGTGAGCAAACTTTTAGGGGGAAGGTGGGAGGAGGCATGTGCCAGAGGAAAATAGTGAGTGGATTGGCCTAAGTTAGAAGTGTACAAATGGGAGAAAACCTGCAGAAAACTGACTGGAACATGATGGAAGAGAGCCTTGAAAACAATTCGAGGTATATCTGGGACATTCTTTAAGTTAGTCTTCAGCTTCCTACTAAGAAACAGACCAAACCACTCAACATGCAATTTCTGGGAAGTTAAATGCCCACATAAAGCTTGGGTAACATGCCCTATATCTACACCCCATCCTTTAAGTCAAGACACAGTATTTACTAATTTGGTATTAATCTGGCAATAATGGTGCTTAAAGCCAAGCAGACTGGCATTGGAAGTACGAAGACTTCAGCAAGAAAAGAAAAAGGTTAAGGAGGCAGTACAGAGTCATTGTTAAACGCACAGGCACCCAAGTCATGCTACCTAGGTTCAAATCCTGAGTCAAGCATAGAGAGCTACCAAGTTCAAGCACGATGGCCTTCTACAGGAGAAAACAACAGTATCTATGCCAGATGTGCTGTAGTGAGAATTCAGGGAGGTCATGCATCGTATATATATTTAAAACAGTTCTTGGCACAAAGTAAGAGCTCATAAATGTCGGCTTGGCTGTCATCCTCACTTAGGAAACTGCATTGAGTCCAGGAGTTTGGTGCCCAAGATTGCATCTGTGGTCCCAGTCATAAAAACAGAAGCAAACACAGGACAAAGAAGTTATTTCTAGACTTAACAAGGAACTTTAAATTTTGGAGAAACAGTTATTTGAAAGTGTTCAAATGCTACTGCAACAATATGAATCTGGTGATACAAAAAGACAGTCGAGATGGAAAAGATCAACAAGAATCTGGCCTCTGGAGAAGTCCCATTTAAGGGGGCAGTGAGACATTGCAGTGGCACTGTTCAGAGCAGTGGAAGGGCAGAAGAACTGAGTAGAAAGGTCTAGGCCAATATGCAGATTTGACAGCTGATAATGCTTTGTGAAGTTAATAATGTCTACAAGGCAAAGGGAATGAGACATAGATAATCCATGCTGTCATTATTTTTAGGTAACACTGGCTGGACACTTTGTCCCTGAGAGGAACTATTCCAAATATTTTATAAGGACTATTTCATTAAGCCCTCAATATAACTATCTCCCCATTTTATAGATAAAGATGTTGAGGATCAGAAAAAGTTAAACTTCCTGATCAAAAGCACCGAAGTTTTAGGCAGTATAGATTAAAAGTGGAATCAAGAGCTCTTTCTCTTAACCATTTGCTATATTCATTCCCAAGGTAAAAGAGAAGATAACTTTAAGCAAAAGGAAAGAGAAAGATAAAAGTTGAGAGACAGAAGTGAATGTCTTGCCTCTGAGGAAGAAGAAGATAATGGGTTTATGAGTCAGGAAGAGAACCTTCGCAGGGATCATTTCTGTCCTGCCTACAGAGAAAAATATTTTTAAAAAGAGAGAAAGGGGCCTAACAGGCAGAAAAATGCACTGATTGGCTGAATACTAGACAAGAGAGTGATTCCAAAGATCAAGTTCCAATTTCGGCTAGAATCCAGGACAAGAGGCAGGGTTTAATTTGCCTGGTTTTACTAAAAAAATAAATAAATAAAAGAAAGACAGACCAGAATTCTGATTTGACATTAATGTACAGCAGAATTTTGGAATATCCTGGTGTCCTTTCTTTGCAGCTTGGACAGAGTTATTATATTTTGTCTGCAAGTTTGCCAGTGTTTAGATTTCATCCTTACAAATATCCTGCTTTCAGAGGGACACAAACTCTTAAAAGGAGACAGAGATTGGTGGTTAATAACATCAACTACACAATCACCACTCCCCTGACTGCCACTCCCCAGACCACAGCAAAGCTAGCACACATTTAATATTCAGAATGACCAGGTCATAGGTGCTATCACTAGCCAGTTCAGTCTAACTCTAGTGTGCATTGTGTGTCTCTCTTGATAGCTGGGTGAGCTTATGGGAGTTTGAAACATGTATTATTCCATCAGAAAATAAAGAATGTGTTTTATTTTGATAGTCACTGCAGCGTTACATACATACATACAATGAGTTGATGCTCATTCTCTGTATGTTCTTTGTCACTCTCCAATAGGGACCTAAAGAAAGCAGCTATATGAGGGCAGGAGGCTTATCCCCTTGCTTTCTGGGGAAGTGTATGAAAGAGTGACACAATGAAAAAAATAACAATACAATGATGATTCTTCTTGTGCTTCAAAATAAGATGGTACTGAAAGAAAAAACATCACTCCCATACAGGGTGAAATAATAATTATTGCCAAGGACATTTTTGATTAGAAAATAAACAGAAGACTAAATCATAGGTACTAAGTGAGAGAAGTCAGACACAAAAGGTTACATACGTATGATTCCCGTTATGTGGAATACCCAAAATAGATAAATCCATAGAGACAGAATGCAAATTAGTGGTTACCAAGGGCTAGGGAGAAAGGAGAATGGGGGTGGGGGGACAGTTTACTGATAAAAGGGTTTTATTTTGGAGCAAAAGGAATGTTTTAGAACTCTGTGGAGGTGGCGGTTGTGTAACTATGTGAATAGTGGTTGTACAACATTGTGAACGCACTAAACACAACTGAATTGCTCACTTAAAAGTAGTTAATTTCCTATTATGTGACTTTCATTTCAATAAATTACTTTTTAAGATAAAAAATGATAAAAGATTAGATCATAGGATGTAGACAAAGAGATTTTTTCACTTTTCCACAGAACACTTAAAGAATCACTGGAAAGGAACACCTTTTATCTCATGTTCAAATTTAATTCTA
This sequence comes from Tupaia belangeri chinensis, assembly GCF_000334495.1. Lineage (NCBI taxonomy): Eukaryota > Metazoa > Chordata > Mammalia > Scandentia > Tupaiidae > Tupaia > Tupaia belangeri. The sequence goes on from NW_006204064.1 coordinate 790,424, forward strand.
GGGGATAGAAAGAATCTTTTTTTTTTCATTCTCTACACAATCACATATGGAAATGTACCAACTCACAATGAACTTCATCTACCTGGGTTAGAACCATTATAATGTAAGTACAGAGAAAATGAATCATGAAGGTCATCAGGGGCATGGTGGTTTAGGCAGCTAGATCCCACATGGTCACTACACAATTCGAGATGTGCTGGCTTGGGAAACACTGTGTGTATGTGCATGGTATCCAAAACCCCAAAGGGAGGAAGAAATAGAGAAGGGATTGCAGTGTGGCCAACTCTCATGGGGATGCCGTCTCATTTTCCCTCTGTTTCTGATGAGTACATGTGCCCTCTGGCAAATTTTAAAGGAAGGGAAGGGGAAAGAAAGGAAGGGAACGGAGAAGAGAGGAGAGGAAAAAGCAAAGGGAAGGGAAGAAAAGGAAAGGAATCATAAGCATAAGCAAATTCTTCACTGTGAAGGTAGTTTTCTCCCCACTTAAAAGTGCTCAAAGAATAACTTTCGGTTGCTGAAAAGAAAGGGAACTTTTAAGTTAATTTAGAGGCAGAGCTCAGTTTGCCATTTGCGTTAGTTTAGGTACTTTGACTAACAGACACCAATTAGGATTAGACAGAAGAGATTTGGGTGGGGGGCGGTAGGGAAGAAAACAACAGTAGAAAGACCCTGATACAGGTGTAATTTCTATAAAGGGGAGGAAGAAGATAGAAGGTCTTGTCAGGAAGTCTCAGGTTCCAAGATAGTTCCAACAAAGGTCTGACATATAAGGAATCCCCCATAGCTAAGGTACAGGTCTACACTAACAGTCAATTTACTGGTATAGAAGTGTGGTCTTAGCTTGACACAATGGTAGATCTAGAACAGCAGTAGCCATATTCTTCAGCTAATTGTGTTCCTACAACAGGAGACCTCAGTGGCACATTTTCATGGTGCAACAAAAACATATGTTTCAAAGTCCCCAGTATAGATCTCCAAGTGTGTTAACTCTCAGAATCTTATAGCAATGAGATGGGAAACAATGATTAATTGAAATCTGAAAATGATATCTTTATGCTAAGTGATAGTTTCTCCATCCTTTCCACCCTAAATCTTTTATGTATATTGCTAGGGAGGGAGAGATATAAAACACACAAAAACGACACTGCTGGTGCTCACATCAAGCAAAATTTCAGCCAGCAAATAAATTAACCAGATAAGAAAGTAAAAACGGCTATGGGTATATTCTCTGCTAGTCTCTGGCAAGCACATGAGCCCAATAGCAAAAAATCTCTCTCTCAGAAAAAAAAAAAAAGAAAGAAAGAAAGAAAGGAAGGAAGAGAAAGAAAAGGAAAAAAAAGAGTTAATGGAATTTTATCTGAAAAGTAAGTACTGTGCTCAGTGGAGAGTTTCTGAAAAGCTAATGCAAACATAGCCATCTGGGGCCAGATAATCAGTCTCCTTTAAAATAAAGTGCACTTTCTGTCAACATTTTGGTCACTGCAGCAATAACTTGTTAACCAGGAACTAAATAGACAGCTTAAACGTTCAAGTACATTTACATTCTAGGAAAAATATCCTCTTTTGTAGTACCTGGTTTATTACCTTCAGAGTTTTTTGTGCAGAATTCTCTTTTCTCCTTTTCACATTGGATATTTTTTTTCTCCTAGTTCTAAAATGAATATTCCATTTTCTCCTTTTCTTAATCCTCAGGATGAAGAAAGTAGTATCCTCTAGCACTGTGTGAAGAAAGATTCATTTCCCCAAAAGCTGGCTCAAGGGAATATATACTCTGACTATCTCAGCTGCTGGGGAAATTCACTGTCTCCCACAAAGATGACCATGGAAAGGCTGGAGAAGCTCATTTCAGTGTGATCATGCCCCACTTTGGACTGGTTTTGTCTCAGATCTGGAGAATATACACACCTATTTCTTTGTTAGTAGGCAGTTTAACAATCACATACACAATGGAGCAATCAAAAAGGTGAATGGGGGAATATTTCCTTTCAGAGGATAAATTACCTTTTCCTGGAAAATGATTATTGGCTGACAATGAGGTAGTAATTTACTTCCCTCCAGCCTATAATAAACAAAAACACAAAGTAGGATACCATTTTCAACAGTGGTGTGATTAAAATTACCTTTTAGCCTTGAAACCAGTCCCTATCTCATCAGCTATGATACATAAACACACTTTGTTTCATGCCTTCTAAAAAAAAGGTTTTGTGGGCTCAGCTTGGTGAACTGTTCCTTGTATCACCTATTACCAAGCTTTACAGAGATTTCTTTTGAAGCAAACTCTGTTTCTTAATGTAGATTTCCTTGTTTCCCAGCTTGGAGAACTAGTTTGAGGCAGTCAGTCCTATTAGAGGAAGAGGACAAATGAGGTGCATTAAGTAAGTAGGGAAGTCTCTGCAGGTTGATTTAGGGGAATGGCAGTAATGCTAGAGAAATAACTGCTCATTTAAGTACAGCTGGTTGTTTTGGTGGGTCTTTCAGTTATGTAAGGGCCAAGCCTAGAGTACAAATAAATTTCAACAAGTATGCCATTGCTTAGGATATGCAAGATAGGAATTCGGGAGTTACCTCTGGATGCTACAGCAGGATAGGGAATGGGAGAGGACATGGAATCTGGAGAAGTAGATGGAAGAAGCACTGGCATAGAAATCAGGGGTTGTAGGATCTTGGTAATAGTCTGGAGCCTAAGATGGAAACTTAGAAAAGTTCCATAGAAGGGGGTGGCCAACCTCGTTGCATCAGACTTTCTATTAGAAATAAATGGCTGCTTTGTCATATAATTATCCTCTATTATCTCCATACCTCCAGAAAAAGAGTGTAAGATACAACGACATTGGGTTAGTAGTGCTTTGGGGACTAGAGGAACACACAGGAGATATCTACTTGCTTCTAAAGGTGATAGGCTTAGCAGAGAAGCCTACAAACACATGAAAGCTGGAATCTAGCGCAAGAGATCACAGAAGAACACAACCAAAGCTCACAAATTTTTGAAAGCAGTAGGGAAGGGAGTTGGGCTTCCCACAGGAAGCAGGATTACACCATTTTGATAATAATGTTAGAGAGAGAAGTTAATAAGAACAAAGAACTTAAGGGTTATCAGATCTCCACAGCAATAATGTGTTAGTCTTACCTCAAGTCTCTTAAACACACACACACACACACACACAAAACTGAATTAGCTGCCAATATTTAAAAGTGAGATGATTTCATTTTTCTTTAAAAAGAATCTGGATTCTTTGGTAAATCATCAAGCAATCTGATCACATCCCACCTTGGACTGGTTTTGTCCAGTTAGGCATGGATTCCCTGGTGCTGTGTAGCAACTACTGCCTTGACAGAAAACATGGGTTAAACAGTTCATTACTGTCTCAACCGTCCCTACTGCCTGTCACACAGATCAATTCAACCATTTATATGGCCCACCTGCCTCTGGAAGCAGTCAAGGCTGCAGCCCCTGCTGTTGTATGATTTGAAGGCTCTATCCACCGCTAAAGACATTTTGTATGCATTTGTAATGGTTATTTTTGTCTTGCCCATAGTGCCTACTCAAAAACATCTTAGTGAAATCCTTCATTCTGTTCTTTGAGATGAAATGTAAGTTAATCTGCCAATATACATCTGACCTCCATCCTGGCTTCCTGCTCATGAAAGGCAGATGTGCTGGTTATTCTCCATTGGCCACCAGATCCACTCTTCATTCCCCGTATCCTGGGAAGATGTTTTCTATGTATCTGCCAGTCTCATTTATTCTCTGACTTCTGGCTAGGCTCTATCAGTGAAAACTATCTGCAAGAAAATGAAGGCCAGCAAGGGAGAAAGGATGGAATATTTACTTCTTCCTTTCTCATGGTTCTGTAATCTTTGTTGGGCCTCCCTGGATGAGGTCAGCTCTTATGTGGTTCTGTTAACATGTTTTCCCCTCCAGGGTGAGAAGTAGTACTAGCTTCCCTCCACTATTAATCCCTGCTGCTTTTCCACTCCTTTCAATTTCCTTAACCCTACCTATACCTTATAAATAATTGCTTTACTAAAATTCCTACCATTAAATTATCTGATTGTGCATCTACCCTCTGCTAAAATCCTGACTGCTAAATCAGATTTGAGCATTCCAAATCTGGATATAAAAGTAGTTGGACAGAAAAGACAAAAGGAAATAGAGAAAAGAGATTCCAAATGAGTCTTGGGGAAAAAAAAAAAAAACTGGACAAATGTAACCTTGCAGATTGGTCTTTACAAGGCTATTCGCCTTAATCAGATACTTAAACAGTTGAGCTTTCTGGGTCATTTCTTCTCTGAAGTTTTTCATTTCATGTGTAATTAGAAACATGCCAGTCTGTAATGATGGCCACCCTCAAAATGGTCAGTCTGTCACTTCCACAGCCCTAATTCAAGACACAAATGCCTGCCTGATTACTAAGAGTTTTATTAAGGGGCTATTGTTTCCCACAAGCCTGCCAGCTCCTCCTATCTCCTGATCTCTATCATCTTGCATTCTTCTTAAAAAAGAGTTTACAATGAAAAAAGAAAATCCCATAGACAGCCACATCAGACTGTATTCATAACCAAGGTAAAGTGCATCTGGCCTTGTCACTCAGTTTTTGTTTTTCTGACTAAGTCTAAGAATAACCTGCAGTCAATTGCAAAACAGGAAGTTTTCCAAAGAGCATGTGGGAGGCAGAAGTCAACTGTGAAGTAAATCCCAACACCAAGCATCTGGTTGGATTTTACTGTGGACTCCACTGAACTTTCCCAGATTTTCTGATGATTATATTCATTGTTAAAAACTTTAGTTAGGTGTAACTACTACTATCTTTGGTAAAAAACTAACCAGATTTGGCAGATAATGTTCTTTAAAGAGTACACTAATTCTAAAGACCTCTTAGTTTCTCTACTGGCTGAGAAAGGGGAAAATAAGCTTTATTTTCACAAGTGATTAATTCTACTCATTTAAAGAAGCCTATTACTGCAACAATATGTGCCAGATTTCTGACAATATCTGTTTTCACATTGTCTAAGTGTCAGAACTAAAAACCTGATGCTTATTAGAAAATACAATATTTTACCTTTAATAAAGTAGCATTAGCACTGAGGGCTAGAACTAGTCCCAAAATGAAACATAACAGACTTTTACCTCTTTAAGGGTGGAAATATTAGTCACTGTATCTTCATTGCTAAGCACAGGACCTGGCACATAGTACATGTTCAATCCAGTCAATAAATGAAAAGAATGCCTTATTGACCCAGAGTCTCGGCAAACTCACCTACTCTCATACTAACACTTAGGACAATTACCCACTTTCAAAAATCACCTTTGTGTAGTGATGTTCATGCCCAGAACAGTTTTTGTTTGACAAAGATACCTAAAATATTAAACAAAAGTTTTGAATCATTCTCTGCTTTAGTATACAAAAATATACTTTAACATGCATATAGGATAGTGAGAGCTAATAGTCTAAGCCTTCAAGAAGTGGTACTTACTTCCTTTAAAAGTAGAAACCCAGGCAGACAAAGACAGAAAAAGAGGCATTGAAATGACCATTGTAAAAACAAACACACACACACACACACACACACACACACACACACACCTGGGAAAAATAAAAGAAAGAAGCGATTTAGTAGGTTTGTCTTTGGACAGCTTCAAAAGTACTGGTTGTTAAAATTATCTCTGGAGATTTTGGTAGTTGGGAGTTCCTTTCTGAAGACCTTGAACTATGGTAGAGCTTAACTTCCTTTCCTGAGATCCATCAGTGACACCAGATAGGCACAGATGTGGACATCACAGCCTAGAACAATGCAGTCAACAGTCCCTAAGCTGTTGTTGGTAGCAAAGCAAACATCATGTTGAAAATTGAAAGGCAGTGGGTAGGGAGTATCTATAATACAAAATCTCTTCAAGCAATGAGGACAAAAGAGTATGTTTATAGATCTATTCGGTGGCATTGAATTCTTTCAGACAAAGTTACATTTAAAATTTTGTACTGAGACCCAGTCATGGTGCCAGAGCAATAACGCAAAGCTCTGAAACAGCTTGAAGCTGTTTGGAAGATGGGAATTCAGTTCCTGGATCTACCTGTACTGGGTGGACACGACTGCTCATGATCCTGACTGGCTAGGAAAGGCTAAGGAGAAATGCATGACATGAGACCATGCTAAGGATGCTTTATCCCCCCAACTCTACTCCCATCTCATCTCTTTTATAAAAGAGAGAAAGCAATAAACTTTAAAAAAAAATTCTGGGATATCTACTCTTAATTCAAAGTGACTTACTTTTTTTTTTTTTTTTTTTTTTTTATTTTCCCAAGGGGACAATCCCCTTCCAGAAAAAAGGTCAACAGTCCCTAAGCTGTTGTTGGTAGCAAAGCAAACATCATGTTGAAAATTGAAAGGCAGTGGGTAGGGAGTATCTATAATACAAAATCTCTTCAAGCAATGAGGACAAAAGAGTATGTTTATAGATCTATTCGGTGGCATTGAATTCTTTCAGACAAAGTTACATTTAAAATTTTGTACTGAGACCCAGTCATGGTGCCAGAGCAATAACGCAAAGCTCTGAAACAGCTTGAAGCTGTTTGGAAGATGGGAATTCAGTTCCTGGATCTACCTGTACTGGGTGGACACGACTGCTCATGATCCTGACTGGCTAGGAAAGGCTAAGGAGAAATGCATGACATGAGACCATGCTAAGGATGCTTTATCCCCCCAACTCTACTCCCATCTCATCTCTTTTATAAAAGAGAGAAAGCAATAAACTTTAAAAAAAAAAAAATTCTGGGATATCTACTCTTAATTCAAAGTGACTTTCTTTTTTTTTTTTTTTTTTTTTAATTTGCCAGAGGGTAGATACGCTTGCCAGAAAAAGAAGAGAGAGGAGAGGGATAAAACACCCCCGATAAGGTGTGGTCACATTGCAATACCATCTCCATTTTCCCTTCCTGTCAGGATTTGGGGGATAAGCACACATATACAGGGTATATATCCAAGTCACCAGGGCCAGGATTAGGATCGCATGGTTAGTCATGTGAGATCTGGCTCCTTTAACCACTAGGCAACAGAGCTGGATCTAAAAATATCTTCTAATACTCTAATGTACCCATTTTTAAAAATAAAGTGCTGATCAATACACACTGAATGAAGATTTGTTCTATTAGGATGTCAGGAAAGTCGTGCAGTATTTTTCTTTGTTTTTCTATGTAAAAATGTGTCATGACTTTCCTGACAACCCAATATATCAGAGGGAAGGACTCATTTAGGTGCTAATTTTCCTTTAACACCTACATGTCTCTAATCTGATCTGTTAAACTCTTTGAAAGAGGAAAGTTTTATCTACTCAGAGTTCCCTGGTAGCATCAAAAAACCTGGTGGCAATGAAAGTAAGACAGCTCAGGGAGCAAAAGGACTTTAAACATGTAGTAAGCCATCAGCTTTTTATTCAAAAAGGCTTTTGAATAAAAAGGATTCAATATTCCACATCTTAAACTGAAGAACTTAGAGGCTATTCATTAGCTCACAAATAACACAGTGCATTTTAAACCGAACACAAGAGCGAGAGAACGAGAAAGAGAGAGAGAGAGAGAGACTATCATTGAGATTTCTAAATATACACTAATTTTTGTTTCAAGATATGACAGTAGCCAGGATCCTCTTTCTAAGCTGGGGGAAAAGTCTCCATTCTTTGAGATGGGTTTCAAAGTCACCTTCTGCGGTTGGCCTTCACTGAGATCAGGCAACTGTTCCTTCAGGATACTTTTTTTAGGCATCTCTTTTATTCCTCTCTCTATCATATAATTCGTATCTCATTGTTATTAAATTTGTCTTTACTGAAACTGTAGGCTCCACAAAAGCTAGCACCATGCCTGGTCTTTGGAGTTGCCCAAACCTGCACCAGTGCTTGGCAGGCATACAGGAACAGTTAAAGAACAGCCCTTGGACTTACTGAACACAAAAGTGTTTTCAAGTCAGGAACCTGCTTCACATACCCCATAACCAACACTAACTTGCCCATAAAGCTTCCAGTATCACAGGTCCTAACTCACCAAGGCAGAAGAAAGAACTGACTTCCCTTTGCTTCCTTTCAGCAAGGGCACAGTCCTCGGACAGGGCTAGTTTGTAAATGATTTAGAAAGCAATGGGAGGCAGAAGGAGGCACTATAGGAATCCCGTTTCTGAATGGTCATTGAAAAAAGGGCATCTGGGTTTCAGAGGCAGCAGTAGCAGGAATCCTATAATGCACGCTTTTTCTTCTCAAAATATCCAGACCAGCAGTTCTCAATTCTGGGAGGTCCCCACCCCTGACCCCATCTGTATATGGAACCATGTTGGCTGTCACAAACAGGAGGATGCTACTGGCATCTAGTACACTGAGGCCAGGAAATATGCTAAACATCCTACAATGAATGGGAAAGCCCCCCTTCCCCATATTGTTAACAGTCCTGAGGCTGAAGTTCAGAATCCCTGAACTAATTTTTGTTGTCCGTAACTGAAGAAGGCCATTTTCACTTTTCTAACTCCAGTTTCCCCACCACAATCATGACAACAATAACCAACACCTGGTAAGTGTTAAATGGGAACAAAACTCAACATTTACCTGCAAATATGAATGTGTCAGGTACTGTTCTAAGCATCTGAAAAATTGATATTACTACTTTATATATGCTCCAATTGTCATGATATGCTTGGTTAAAAAAAAAATAAATGGTGATGGGTCAGCAGGAGGCATAGAGGTTAAAGCAGCTGGATTCCACATGGCAGACTGTACAGTTCGAGTTTGCACCCAACCATTTGAAAAACACACCAAGTGGGTGTACGTGCATGCTTCAAATCTTGAGAAGAGGATGGAGGAGAAGGGATGGTGATGTAGCCATAACCCCTGGGGGGAGATTCCTCTCTTTCTCTAGTGAGTGCATGCACCCTGTAACACAAAAGAAGAAGGGAGGGAGAGATGGAGGAAAAGAGGGAGAGAAAGAAGTAAAGGAGGAAGGGAGGAAGGAACGAAGGAAGGAAGGAAGGAAGGAAGGAAGGAAGGAAGGAAGGAAGGAAAAAGAAAGAAAGAGAGAGAGGGAAGGGAAGAAGGAAGGAAGGAAAGATAGAGAGAGAGAGAGAAAGAAAAAGGAAAGGCTGATAAATGTTTATTAAATGATTATATATATAACGCACACGTACAGGACATGAAAATGTTTATCAGGGCACAATACTAAAAACAATAAATTAAATTTTATTTATGCCACTAAGAATGCTTTCCTTTAAAATGTTCCTGATTTTAAGAACCAGGAAATCTTACATGCAAACTCAAAGCTGTTTTATTCTTCTCTTCAGACAAAATACAATCAAATGAGGCGTGGCTGAAACCTATTACTGCTTGCCCCGCAGACCACTGGAGCCAGAGCTGCCACTAATTCTGTTCTGCTCTATGCAGGAAAGTGAAAGAGACACACAGCACTTCAAATAAATCAATTTCCTTTATTAGCTTCCTTTCTTTATCGTTTGCTTTTACTGTATGTTTTGTGGAACAAGTTAATCATTTTCATGTAAAGATCAATCTCGATGTGCACTTTCACTTGAAAGTCGTCGTCAGTTTTTGTAGAGAAGCCAAAACCTGGAGAAGGAAGCCAAATTCTAGGCTTTCTTTTTTATTGTTTCCAGCAACCCAGCCAGTTTGTGAAAGTTTGTTAAAAGCTCCTAAAAATCTCCCTCTCTGTTACCAGCAGTGTATTAGTTAAGATATGTCCTAGCCAAGATTGGGCATGTCTCCCAATTTAAGCCAGTTGGTTACTCTCTCCTAAAAGCTGAGTCTTAATTAGAATAATCAAAAGTCTAAAAAGAACTGGAACTTACTTCTTAAAAATGATGGTGCCCTCAAAAGACTGTTGAGGTGCAGGTGACCCAGAAGTTAAAGACAGCTGGATCCCACTTGGCCAACTGAATGATTGAGCTAGAAAATCACACTGGGCGCATGTGTGTGTGTGTGTGTGTGTGTGTGTGTGTGTGTGTGTGTGTGTATGTGTATGTGTACTTGCTCAAAATACTGAAAGGAAAATGGAGAAGGGATAACAGCATGGTCATATCCTCTTGGGGGTGATTTCTCATTCTCCCTCTTTCTATCTCTCTTCAGGAAGCACAGTGCCACAGAGTAAGCCACAAAAATAAAAGACTGTTGAGTAGCACTTGCTACCTATAATCCCAGATCAGCCCTGCTTCCTGTCCATTCCCAAGGTTCATCCTCCTATGTCCTTCACACTATGCAATGAAACACCCAGGCCTGCCAATAAACTTCATTTTTCTTAAGGAAACTAGAATCTACTTCTGTTTGCTTATTACCAAGGCAATGTTGTTAGCAGCAAAAATGCTGGTTCACTCAGGACATGCAACACGCTACTGACATCTATGGATGTAGGGCCAGGATCTGATATTTCTGTTCCTCCTCCATTCAATGACTTAGGTACTTTGTACCTCAGTTACTAAGTCTATGAAGGAAAAAAAAAAAAGTCAAGGACACCTACTACTTGGAGATGCTTAGTACTGTGTGTTGAAAAAGTCATGATGTATTTTTTCTATGCAAAATTATATTAAGGCTTTTCCAATAACCCAGTAAATCAGGAGAGTTGCTATTGTAGTTTCCTTTATTTCAGTTTCCTTGAAAAAGTAAGTGATAAATCTTTTGGAATCCTTTCAACTAATAAGGATCATACACTTATTAGGAAAGATACATGTAACTTCTGAGTTAAGAAAGACAGTCAACTTTAAATAATATTGAAGGCAATACACACACACATAGGTATTTGTGTGTAAATAAATACTTTTTTTTTAGAGAGAGAGAGATTTTTGATATACAGCATGTGTGCTCACCAGAGAGAGAGAGACAGAAAGACAGAAAGCAAGACATCACCCCTGAGGGGGATAGCCAAGCTACAATCCCTTCTCCTCCATTCTCCTCTCTGGATTTTTGGCATGCATGAACATGCACCTGTCATGAGTTTTAAGCCGCTGGGTCTGGGACTCGAACCATGGTTGACTACATGGGTGTCCAGTGATGTACCCATTACGCTGTCTGCTGGTCCCAATAAATATAGTCTTAAAATAAGATCCCTTCTCTTTGATGAGCTATTGATCCATAATGAAACAACACATTTTATACAACTACTGTTGGAGCCTGTAAAACTACTAACAGTGAAAGCTGTATTTCAATTTTTCAAGTATCAGGTATATACTAAACAAAGGCTCCACTTAAGATAGCACATGCCTTTTTTTAAAGTTGGGAAAGATGTATTCAAGTCTCTTCAACCAGCACTCATCAAGTAACTTCTTGAAAACAAAGACAGGCTTATATTTGTATGTATTCTGCAAACACTTGTTTCAAGTAAGCTGCCTAGGCAACCCAGGTAATAGTCAAGCCAAGTAAACATTCTAGACATTCTGTCAAGTTTCCATACTTCCTCAGTTGAGACTTAAGCTGAAAACTGAAAGTAAATTTGGCTTCCAGACACAGGTCTCAATATTTAGTTTCAATAAATTTCATCCTCAGACCCTTCCCACAATTCTAAACTCATATCTGCCTATAGGGCATCTACCAGAACACCTAGCTACATCCATAACATTTAATAGAATATGGATATCCCAGAAGTCCACTACATGAAAAATCCAGTGAGACAAAAAAAAAGGCAAGAAAAGTATTAAAAAGAAAAAAAAAGACAGTATAAGAATGTATAAAAAGAATGAGAGTTGACAATCTTCAGAGACTGATGAGAGAATATGGAGAAAAAAGAGAAAGGACATGGAAAGGTCATGAGAAGACTGAAATAAGCAGATGAAGAGAGAAAAGTCAGGGAGAAAAAAGGGATGCTGGCAGTTGAGACCAGAAGTAATTGACAATAGAAAATGAAGGTTAGTAATTTGGGCCAAGTGTATCATTTACTTATTGATTTAATATATCCTAAAATCCAATGGTAGAGCAAATACTACAGAAGTTGGGGGAAAAATATGTCTTCAATATTGATTCAGTTCATCTTCTCTCAAAAGAAGGATCAATTCCCATTATCAGGGAATGAACTTTTTCTTTTTCAAAAAATTATGATCCCAAATGACTTTCCTGGGGGAATTTTGAGGAGTACTTGCCATCAATTAAAGAACACACATTCTGGGACCAGCAGTTGACGTAATGGCTATGTCGCTGAACTCCCATATAGTTGACTGCAGTTCGAGTCTCAGATCTGGTGGATTAAACTCACACCAGGTGTGCATGTATGCATGCCCAAGATCCAAGATCCCGAGAGGAGAATGGAAGAGAAGGGATTGCGGTATGGCCAACTCCCCCGGGGGGGGGGGGAGTGATCTCTCACTTTCTGTCTTTCTGGCAAGCACACATGCCCTATAGCAAAACCTCTCTCTAAAAAAAAAAAAAAAAGAAGAGCACATATTCTTTGGCAGATGATAACAAGAAGCCACATAGCATAAAGGTTAAGGACGTAAGTCTCAAGTCTGATGTCAGACTCTTTGTATATCAGAACCTCAATTTCTTTTTTTATGTAAAACAGAAAAGAATATATTTCATTTTATTTCTGTAAATCAAATATGGTAGTTCATACTATAAAAGGAAATCATAAACCCCAAGCTCCCTTAGTCTTCCTTGATTGAAATTATAATTGGCCATTAATTTCAGAGCATTTAGTGAAAACCTTTTAAGCAAAGAGATTATTGACCTGAATGCTATTAAAAAGATAAGCTCTGGCCAGACCATAGCATAGTGGGTCAGATGACTAGATCCTGAGAGTCTGAATGTGTAGTTCAAATCCCTGACCCAGTGGTTTGTAAAACATGCTGGGCACATATGCATGCATGCCCAAAATCCCAAAAGGAGGGATAAATAGAGGTGAAGGAATTGCAGTGTGAGCATTCCCCATGGAGTGTGCTTTCTCACTTTCTCTCTCAACCCCCTGCAAGTAAACATGTCCTTTAGCACAATTAAAAAAGACAAAGAAAAGAAAAAGGAAGCTCTGGATTAATTATAATATTGTGTAGAGAGAAAGAGATTTAAGATTATTTAAGGTAAAGTCAATTTTAAAACAAATTTATATTTTTATGTTTTTATAAAGCTGAATATTTCCATCATTAAGTTTATGAAAGTAGCAATGATCTACTGCACAAAATGAAATATTTGCTTTAACTGGTGTAACAATAGTGAATCTGTAACCTTGGCTTCTGAATGTCTACAATGAGAAATTATATTCGTTAAAATCATTGTGTTTATTTTTTTTTCCACTAGAAGAAGTTGGTTTTGCTAACTAATCTTATAATAACCACTTACTAAGAGCTCAATGATCTAGTTATAATTTACTCAAGTCATGTAAAAAACTGAACAATTTCTTGCTGTAAGTAAGACAATTAAAGTCATCCTTCTTTAGGAGAACAAGTTATTTTGCAATTAAAATAAATAAGCAAGGAACAGATTGTCATCAAAATACAATGCAAAGTCTTCATTTTTCACAATAATGCTTTGTATTTAATAATCCTAAATATGCCTATGCAACACTCAACTTCTGTAGGTTTTACTCCTGGATATATCTTTGAAGAAACAGGAGGAATATTTTCTGTTTCAAAACACAAACATGTATGCTTCCATCTGTTTAAAAGCTTATAGGGCATTATAGATGCAGCAAGCTTCAAAACCCAACTTTAAATAACAGGAAAGTTGGAAAAAGACAATACCCTAACAAAGAAAATGTCATTTTAATGCTTAATAATTCTAATATGTAGGGAGAATGTAAGGGAATAGAAGCAAAATATAGGAAAGTCTCCATTCTATTGCAGTTCTGGAAATGACACTGAACATCAGATCCAGTTACACAAAGGGTCTCATCCATTGGTACCAATGGATTGGACTTGCCCTCATTATTCCCTCAGAAGATTGCAAAGTGGCTCCAAAACTTAGCTTAAGTCCTGACCAAGTTGTAATCTGCGAACAGTCAGGTTCCTGCCAGGAGATATGCCCATTTGAGTCCCTGTGACAGGCTTGCCAATCTGTCCCTCAGTGAATCCTGTAATGACCCCGGGTCTCATTTATGGTCTCTCTTGTCTTTGGACTGAGAACAGTTTTGCCAACATAGGGCCTTGGAGGGAGGCAGATCCAGTAGTATCTCTATAAGTTGATGCCCTGATCTCATAGTCACTGCATATTTGTGTTGTAGATTTTAAAACAGTCCTGTAGATTTGCTCTAGTCCTCCTCAACTGCTGTCTCATAGCAAACATGCTCATCTAGGAATCCACTGGGAGATGTATCTACTAATAAACCCATTGACAGACAGGCCTGAAGATGTCTCTTAGCTGTGGGCCTGTAAACATAATGTATCTTAGTTCCAGCTCATCTCAGCCACAACCATGAGAGTATGACCAGTCAAGACACCCATCCAGGGATTCAATAGGAGCCCTCCAAACAACTCAAGGGAAGCCACACCCATCAGTGCATGTGTTAACAGGTTTGCTGTGTGTGAACAGTAAATCAGATCAAAGTTCTGGATATAGTCTAGTCTACCTGGGGGCCAGATAAGATTCATACCTACTGGAGCCCCTGAGAATCATCCCATTAATAGTGATCTCCACTGTGAAACCTCACATTTAGCCACGTGACCTGGAACTAACTAACCAATCTGAAACTAATCCCAATCAATAACAGTGCCAGAGTCAGTCTTTATCAGTCTGGAGACCTAACAGAAGTAGACTTTATCTTGCTGAAATCAATCTGTAAGAGTAAAAGTAGGGTTTGCTTCTTCAAAAGCACAGACACCAACTCAAGATTGCATGAATAACAAAGAAGCAGGCAAACATAACACTACCAAAGGAAATTCATAAAGCTGCAATAACAGAACCCAAAGAAATGGTGATATATAATTTTCCTGGAAAATCGTTCAAAATAATCACCTTTAAAAAACTCAATGACATGCAAAAAATACAGATAGACAACTAAATAAAATTAGGAAAGCAATGCATGAATAAAACTGAAAGTTTAATAAAGAAATAGAAACCATAAAAAGAATCAAACAGAAATCCTAGAGCTGAGGAATCCAATGACAGAATTTAAAAATTCAGTAGCTAGTTTCGACAGCAGACTTGATCATGCAGAAGAATGGATTAGCAAACTCAAAGACAGGTCATTTGAAATTAGTTAATTAGAGGAATGAAAAGGAAAAAAAAATATTGAAATCCAGAAGGGAGTGAGGTGATATATGAAAGTGCCTTAAAAAAAGCCAACTGAGAATACTACACCATATAAAGTTGTCCTTCATAAATGAAGGAGAGATAAAGACATTTCCAGACAAATACAGAGCTGAGAGATTTATCATCATGAGACTATCCTTACAATACATGCTAAAAGGAGTTCTTTGAGTTGAAACAAAAGGATGATAGGTAACAATATGAAGACACACGAAAAGATAAAACTCATTGGTAAAGGCAAATGTACAGTGAAATTCAGAATACTCTAATACAGGAAAGATGGTGTATAAATCGATTTTAGTATAAGAGTTAGAAGTTTATTAAAATAACTAGAGTTGTAAATAATTAGTTAATAGAGACATACTAGGTTTAAAGTATGATATCATAGCATAAAATAGGGCAGAGGAGTAAAATTGTAAGTCGTATACGATTGAGGCTGAAGTACTCAGCTTCAGTTAGGACATTATAAGATACTGGGTTGTCAGAAAAGTCGATTATTGACCTGAATGCTATTAAAAAGATAAGCTCTGGCCAGACCATAGCATAGTGGGTCAGATGACTAGATCCTGAGAGTCTGAATGTGTAGTTCAAATCCCTGACCCAGTGGTTTGTAAAACATGCTGGGCACATATGCATGCATGCCCAAAATCCCAAAAGGAGGGATAAATAGAGGTGAAGGAATTGCAGTGTGAGCATTCCCCATGGAGTGTGCTTTCTCACTTTCTCTCTCAACCCCCTGCAAGTAAACATGTCCTTTAGCACAATTAAAAAAGACAAAGAAAAGAAAAAGGAAGCTCTGGATTAATTATAATATTGTGTAGAGAGAAAGAGATTTAAGATTATTTAAGGTAAAGTCAATTTTAAAACAAATTTATATTTTTATGTTTTTATAAAGCTGAATATTTCCATCATTAAGTTTATGAAAGTAGCAATGATCTACTGCACAAAATGAAATATTTGCTTTAACTGGTGTAACAATAGTGAATCTGTAACCTTGGCTTCTGAATGTCTACAATGAGAAATTATATTCGTTAAAATCATTGTGTTTATTTTTTTTTCCACTAGAAGAAGTTGGTTTTGCTAACTAATCTTATAATAACCACTTACTAAGAGCTCAATGATCTAGTTATAATTTACTCAAGTCATGTAAAAAACTGAACAATTTCTTGCTGTAAGTAAGACAATTAAAGTCATCCTTCTTTAGGAGAACAAGTTATTTTGCAATTAAAATAAATAAGCAAGGAACAGATTGTCATCAAAATACAATGCAAAGTCTTCATTTTTCACAATAATGCTTTGTATTTAATAATCCTAAATATGCCTATGCAACACTCAACTTCTGTAGGTTTTACTCCTGGATATATCTTTGAAGAAACAGGAGGAATATTTTCTGTTTCAAAACACAAACATGTATGCTTCCATCTGTTTAAAAGCTTATAGGGCATTATAGATGCAGCAAGCTTCAAAACCCAACTTTAAATAACAGGAAAGTTGGAAAAAGACAATACCCTAACAAAGAAAATGTCATTTTAATGCTTAATAATTCTAATATGTAGGGAGAATGTAAGGGAATAGAAGCAAAATATAGGAAAGTCTCCATTCTATTGCAGTTCTGGAAATGACACTGAACATCAGATCCAGTTACACAAAGGGTCTCATCCATTGGTACCAATGGATTGGACTTGCCCTCATTATTCCCTCAGAAGATTGCAAAGTGGCTCCAAAACTTAGCTTAAGTCCTGACCAAGTTGTAATCTGCGAACAGTCAGGTTCCTGCCAGGAGATATGCCCATTTGAGTCCCTGTGACAGGCTTGCCAATCTGTCCCTCAGTGAATCCTGTAATGACCCCGGGTCTCATTTATGGTCTCTCTTGTCTTTGGACTGAGAACAGTTTTGCCAACATAGGGCCTTGGAGGGAGGCAGATCCAGTAGTATCTCTATAAGTTGATGCCCTGATCTCATAGTCACTGCATATTTGTGTTGTAGATTTTAAAACAGTCCTGTAGATTTGCTCTAGTCCTCCTCAACTGCTGTCTCATAGCAAACATGCTCATCTAGGAATCCACTGGGAGATGTATCTACTAATAAACCCATTGACAGACAGGCCTGAAGATGTCTCTTAGCTGTGGGCCTGTAAACATAATGTATCTTAGTTCCAGCTCATCTCAGCCACAACCATGAGAGTATGACCAGTCAAGACACCCATCCAGGGATTCAATAGGAGCCCTCCAAACAACTCAAGGGAAGCCACACCCATCAGTGCATGTGTTAACAGGTTTGCTGTGTGTGAACAGTAAATCAGATCAAAGTTCTGGATATAGTCTAGTCTACCTGGGGGCCAGATAAGATTCATACCTACTGGAGCCCCTGAGAATCATCCCATTAATAGTGATCTCCACTGTGAAACCTCACATTTAGCCACGTGACCTGGAACTAACTAACCAATCTGAAACTAATCCCAATCAATAACAGTGCCAGAGTCAGTCTTTATCAGTCTGGAGACCTAACAGAAGTAGACTTTATCTTGCTGAAATCAATCTGTAAGAGTAAAAGTAGGGTTTGCTTCTTCAAAAGCACAGACACCAACTCAAGATTGCATGAATAACAAAGAAGCAGGCAAACATAACACTACCAAAGGAAATTCATAAAGCTGCAATAACAGAACCCAAAGAAATGGTGATATATAATTTTCCTGGAAAATCGTTCAAAATAATCACCTTTAAAAAACTCAATGACATGCAAAAAATACAGATAGACAACTAAATAAAATTAGGAAAGCAATGCATGAATAAAACTGAAAGTTTAATAAAGAAATAGAAACCATAAAAAGAATCAAACAGAAATCCTAGAGCTGAGGAATCCAATGACAGAATTTAAAAATTCAGTAGCTAGTTTCGACAGCAGACTTGATCATGCAGAAGAATGGATTAGCAAACTCAAAGACAGGTCATTTGAAATTAGTTAATTAGAGGAATGAAAAGGAAAAAAAAATATTGAAATCCAGAAGGGAGTGAGGTGATATATGAAAGTGCCTTAAAAAAAGCCAACTGAGAATACTACACCATATAAAGTTGTCCTTCATAAATGAAGGAGAGATAAAGACATTTCCAGACAAATACAGAGCTGAGAGATTTATCATCATGAGACTATCCTTACAATACATGCTAAAAGGAGTTCTTTGAGTTGAAACAAAAGGATGATAGGTAACAATATGAAGACACACGAAAAGATAAAACTCATTGGTAAAGGCAAATGTACAGTGAAATTCAGAATACTCTAATACAGGAAAGATGGTGTATAAATCGATTTTAGTATAAGAGTTAGAAGTTTATTAAAATAACTAGAGTTGTAAATAATTAGTTAATAGAGACATACTAGGTTTAAAGTATGATATCATAGCATAAAATAGGGCAGAGGAGTAAAATTGTAAGTCGTATACGATTGAGGCTGAAGTACTCAGCTTCAGTTAGGACATTATAAGATACTGGGTTGTCAGAAAAGTCACGATGTATTTTTGTATAGAAAAAAATAGATCATGGAGGCTGGCAAGTGGCATGGCAGTTAAGGGTGCTGGACTCTTACGTGGCAAACCATGGTTCAAATACTGGGCCTGGAGTCTTGTTTTCTCACTTTCCCTCTCTGGTCAAATTAAAATAAGTAAGTAAGTAAGTAAAGAAGTAAATAAAGTTAAATAATTATTTTTAAAAAGTCATGACTAGGACCTGTAGGTAGTGTGGTAGTGAAAGCTCTGGACACTCCCACATGGCTGATCACAGTTCAACTCCTGGACCTGGTGGCTTGGTTTCTCACTTCTCTCTCTCTCCCAATCTCTTCTGTGCCTGGTCAAATTAAAATAAATTAATAAATTAATTAAAATTTTTTTTAAAAAGTCATGACTTTTCTGACAACTCGATATTTTATCTAAGCCTTAAGGAAAAAATCTGTAGTATGGACACAAAAGATAAAGACAGAAAATAAATCAAAGCATACAAATAACAAAGAAATGTAGCAAGTTTAGAAGAGAGGAGTAAAGGAACTACAGAAAAAGTCAGAAGAAGAGTAACAGAATGCCAGTATTAAGTCCTTAGATAGCAACAAGTACTTCAAATATAAACAGATTAAATTCTATAATCTAAAGAGACAGAGTGAATTAATACTTTTTTTTATAATTTCAAAAATGCATATTCTGTCTAAAAGACTTCCTTTAGCTTTAAGGACACTCATAGGGGTGTATCAAGGGGTGGAAAATTTAATTCAGGCAAGTGGTAACTGAATGAAATAAGGGGCCACTATCAATATATTTATATGAGACAACAATGGACTTAAAGTCATAAGCTATAAAAAGAAACACAGAAGGTCATTATATTATCATAAATGGGTCAGTTAATTACAAGAATATAGCAATTTTAAGTAAATTCACACACAATATTGGAGCATCTAAATACAATATATAAAGCAAGTATTAATAGATCAGAAGGGTTAGAGAGACTTCAGTACAATGATAGTAGAGAACTTCATTATTTCATTCTTAACAATGGACAGATGATTCAGACATAAAAGTCAATAAAGAAATAAGTCTTAGCTGGATGGGGGGAGGGTGAAGGAAGAAAGGGGAGATGTTGATCAAAGGGAACAAAGTTTCAGTTAGACAGGACGAATATGCTTTAGCGATCCATTGTACAGAATGGTGACTGTAAGGACTATATGCAATGCATTATAAATAACAATGCATTGTATATTTCAAAATTGCTAAGAGAATACATTTAAAGCTTTTCACCACAAAATATAAATATGTGACTTGATGGGTTTCTTAATTAGCTCGAGTTAGTTATTCCACATTTTAAGCATATATCAAAACATCACACTGAAACCCACACACATATACAATTATTATTTGCCAATTAAAAATAAAGCAAAATATAGGGTGACTCAGAATACCAAGTATCTGCTCTTGTTTAATTGAATGCATAGGCAAAAGTAAACAGAAAACATGTCGTCAAGTTTTGATATTGTTGCTTACTAGCTCTATCTGGAGAGCAGAAATCAGGTATTTTGCTAAAGCTAAGGGATGTGTTCCTCATGAGAAGATAATAGGAATAAATGTACCAGATGGTACAAGATTGCAGGTAATTTGTGGATAACTGTAAGCTTTTCTGGGCTTCAACCAAATACCAAAGAAGAGAAAGTCTCATCTAAAGAGGAGAAAAGAAGGCAGGCCAGTTGATTACGCTGGAAATGTTTATTTACAAGACTTGACACGGATTGATTTCATTCCCATCAAGCAATTATCAGGAGGTTTTCACAAGGTCTTACTGCAGATGAAAGAATGTAAGAAATGGTTTTAAATGTTTTAATTGGCAAAAAGTAAATTTCTAAAGTGTTCAAGTTACTTTTATACATGGAAAATTAATTGACATAGCAAATAACACCTTATGAGGAACTACTTAAAACATAAACTGATGGGGCTGACAGCTGGCATGGTGGTTCAGGCTATGGATTCCCACATGGCCAATCGTAGCTCGAGTCCCAGACTTAGTGGCTTGCTTTCTCACTTTCCCTTTCTTCGTCTCTCTGCCTCTTTCTGGTCAAATTAAAAAATAAAAAGAGCAAATAAAGCTAAATAATTCTTTAAAAATTAATAAACTGGTACTGGGAGGTGACATAGTGGTTAAGGTGTTGGACTTCTATATGGCCCATCACAGTTCAGGTCCTAGATCTGGTGACTTGAAACTCATGCTGGCTATGTGTGCCTGTGTGCCTGGAGTCCCAGGGGAGATTAATGTCTCTGTATTGACTGACATGCATGGCATTCCCTTTTGAAAAAGCAATGTAATACACTGTAAAGTTATATGTAATCCAATGTAATATAAAGAAGATTATGATGATAACAAATAATTAATTAATTAAAAAAAAGAATAGGGAAAAAAACAAATAAAAAAAGAATGGAGGAGAAAGGATTGCAGTGTAGCCATCTTCTCTCACATGCGATTTCTTACTTGCCCTTTCACGGTCTTTCTCTGTCTCCCTGGCAAACGCACACACCCTATGGCAAAAACCTTAAAAAATACACACGCACACTACTAGTCATAAATTTGTATTTAAAAAAAGCAGAGTAGGGGACCAGCAGTTGGTGTAATGGCTGTGTTGCTGGACTCCCATGTAGTCGACCACGGTTCGAGTCCCAGACCTGGTGGCTTAAACCTATGCTAGGATCATGTGCGTGTGTGCCCAAGATCCCGAGAAGAGAATGGAGGAGAAGGGATTGCGGCATGGCCATCCTCCCCTAGGGGGCGATTTCTTGCTGTCTGTCTCTCTGTCTCTCTGTCTTTTTGGCGAGTGCACACGCCCTATAGCCAAAACCTCTCCAAAAAAAAAGGCAGAGTAGAATTTCCAGGTATAGGATCAACAGCATATTCTGCATTTTATTTTTAAATTACAAGAGAGTTGATGAATTAAACCATTTTTCCAGAAAAATATTAAGTAGGATAACAGAGTCAAGATCTTAAACTTAAGTTTTAAGTGTTATTGAAGAGGTTTATTCATACAACTTCATCTTTTTTCTCATACACATTATGCTCGCTTAGTGACTCCTCCCAAACACACTCAGCATAGTCCAAGAGCATTCTTTTTCTTATGTGGAATAATAGGACAGCAAATTTAAAATTTTATTCTTTGTGAAATATATCTACTTTTCTCTCAACCACTAATTTAGAGTCCTGAGACAGAATAGTAAAACTTAAGGTGTGGGCCTATTGTCAAGGAGAGGGAGGCAAATTTGACAGACGAAGAAGCCTATGTCCTTCAAGCATGCATCTAAGATAGTATGTTTTATACACATAATGGATTCCTATCTGTTTCAGAATATAGCAATCTAAGTTTAAAAGTAGCCAGGTTATATGATATTGATGCCAATTTTTAAAACTGGAAAATTTTTACACTAGTCCTGATAACTTGAGTCTCCTCAGTCTATTCAATAAGACATTTTGAAGAAAAATGATGGGGCCATCTGATGGCATGTTAATTAAGGCAGCTGGATCCCACATGGCTATCTGTGCAGTTTGAGGTCTCAACCTGGCAGGTAGGGAAACATCTGGGTACATACACATGCATGCCCCAAGTCCCAGAAGGACAGAGAAATGGAGGAAAAGAGATTGTGGCATGTCCATGCTCCATTGGGGGAGGGGGATGCTTTCTCTCTTTGTCTCTGTCTCTTGCAAGCACACATGCCCTCCTGAAAAATTTTTAAAAAAGGCAAATGATCCTTATGTTTTTTTCTGAACCTGAAAATTATATATATATAAAAAAAGCAACCAACAACCAGTATTCACTACAAGACAAAAAGAAATAAAAAAGTCAAACTATTTTTCATGACCCCTTCTCCCTTGATTAAGAAAATAATCCACTTAATGTGTCCAGAAGGATGATAACCCTACTACTGCATTAGGGGAGTGAAGCCCCTAGAACAGAGCCATTTATGAAAAACATTGAGGAACTGCCAAATGCTATGGGTTCAGATAGCAACTGCTAATTACTGCGTGGATTGTATTTCTGGACCTACTGGCCATGTATTGGCTGATCTTTCTGGACTGTGTCTCTCCAGCTGAACGTTGTTTATCTTCCACATAATACAAATGACAGGGAGGATGTCAGTCTGGTTTGTGATTGGCAAGGTAAAAACTTAAAATTGTGTTTTAGATTAGGTCACCCAAAACGTGTCAGTGGTCATAACGAACATGTTTTCAACAAACCACACACTGTATAATTTGGGGCAAAATATAAAAAGATATAAATGTTCTACCATAAATATATTTGAGCTGGAGTCACCTGACAGTGCTGAAATCTCTAGTGGAAACAAATCCCGAAGACGTGTGAAGCTGATGTTTCCCTCTGGAAAACTTCTGGATGACTCCTTAGAAAAATTAAATCAGAACATATGTTTTAAGAACCACTTTACCATGGTACTTTTCTATTTATTATCCACTTCTAGATATTTTCTTTTGCCCAGGGGAGAAAATTATTTTTTACATGTATTATGGTCACCTTCAGAGTTTTAGCCTAGAAAAGTTTTGAAAATAAAACAAAGAAAGTTTATTATCATATCTTTAAGAAGAATCCTGAGGAGGTGGAGGGAAAAGGTATGTGTCAGCGGGTATTCTCAGAGTCCATTAGCAGGTACTTTTCTTAACAGTGCATGGAGGAAAAATAAACCAGTGTTACATTTAGATATCTAAGAGTTTTACATCTCCATCACCCTTCTGTCTACCAAGCTTTAAGTTTTATTGTTCCTGTGGTCTCTGTTACAAATCTTCCTCCTTCTGAAAATTTCCTAGTCTTTCTTGACTAGGAAATTGTACCCACAATTAGTCACTGTGGATGCTCTTCACTGAGAACTGCACCAGAAAGTAGCTGTTAGTATGTCCAATTTACACATGGGCAAAACATGGCTCAGGGAACCTATTTACCTCGCTTAAGCTTCTCACCTAGGAAAGTGCTGAGCTGAGGTTCAAACCTACATTTAACTTTCAAAACTATGCTGTTGATGATGATGACAAAAGGAGAAAGTCTACATGAACTAAAAAGAAAGAGTTCTTTTAGCTTCAGGCAGCAAATGACTTCCCAACCCTTAAGAGATTTGAGGCAATAATGATCAAAGAGGAAACATATTTTTTTAGAAAGAATTTTGTATAGGGCATGTGTGCTCGCCACAGAAACAGAGAGAGACAGAAAGACAGAAAGCAAGAAATTACCCCCTGGGGGGGATGCCCACACTGCAATCCATTCTCCTCTAGTCTCCTCTTGGGATTTTTGGGCACACACACATACCCAGCATGAGTTTCAAGCCTTCAGGTCCAATATTTGAACTGTGGTCAGCCATGCTGGAATTCAGAACATAACCATTACACCATTTGCTGATCCCATATTAAAAGAAGAGAAAGCTATTGACAAGTCAATAAATTCAGAAACTGCAAGTAAGCCAGGTATGTTGAATAAGGAGTTATATAAAGGGTTAAGGAGAGGGAAAACGAGAGAGGAAAATAAATACTAAGAAAAGAAAGGCAGGACTATGTAATGCCTTCCCTGAGGGTAGCTCCGATGAGAGTCTCAGAACACTAGAGTTGCTTGGCCAACAGAGTTAAAGGTCTTAGTCAAGCCTATCATACAAATTTCATTCCTGGTGGCCTGACCCTGATGCTTACTTTTCAAGAAGTACCCATTAAGTGAAATGAACAGTCTTCCCAAATTGAAATATCTCTAATGGTAAAGACATTGCCACTGGATGTGAAAACTTCAAAGCAAGTTGAATAAAGGGAGCTGTGTGTGTGTGTGTGTGTGTGTGTGTGTGTGTGTGTGTGTGTATGCCTGGCTTGTAAATTATTCTTGTAAACTGCTTAAAAATTAGTTAGGAAACTGATAGTGTGTAGTTGTCTACATCAATAACAAAAAAAGCAAATAAGCGAAAAAAAATGCAGATTAGAGAAAATACCTGAGTTGTTTCATATTAACTGATCACTCACTTATCCATTTGTTTAAATATGTACTTAATACCTCCTATATGCCAGGCACCATGCTACATGTGAGGGGACCTTATTGTTGAATAAAATAGGGATGTTTTTAGCATTGCAAATCTTACAATCCAGTTGGAAAAACAGGCAATACTCAAGTTCCATAGAAATAAATACGTAACTACAAATTGTGTGAGAATATGAAGGAAATGTACTGGGTGCAGTAATTAAGACCAGCAGGATTGGGTGGGGGATGAGGGAGAGATACACTTAGATACGGTGGTCAGGAAGGGCCAAACTCTGGAACCAGACGTATCTCAAGTTTGGACATGCATCAGAACCAGATGGAGGGCTTCTTCAAACAGATGGCTGAGCCCCACACCCCAGAGTTTCTGACTCAGTAATTGTAGAGTCAGGCAGAGAATCTGCATTTCTAATCAGTTTCCAGGTGTTGCTGATGCCACTAGATGAGGAAGCACACTTTGAGAGCCACTGGTCTAAGTGCAGAGTGTGTGCAAGAGGAAAGTGGCATGACCTAAGGGTAGAAGATTAGGTGGGGAAAGTACAGATGTCCTGACAAACACTCAGTGATAACATCAGTGCCAACCTCAAAACCTGTCTAGGACTTGAAGTGTGTCTAAATCATCAAGCAATTACGACTCCTACTGCTATCTTTCCCCAAAGGAAGGACCTCTATTATCCTCTTCTACACTAAGAATGTGAAAGAAATTCGGTCAAGGAATACAAAGGATCAACCCCCAAATCAAACGATATTATTACAAGGCAATCCTCAATTAACATAGTAGCTATCATTCAAATAACTTGATATTAGCAGAAATTATTTAATAGAGAAGATAAAAGAGATCAAAAGGTGACAGCAGCCTTCAAACACATAAGGATCATGGCAAGGAAGGCATTTCTGTTCATAGAAAAGGATGTG
Source organism: Tupaia belangeri chinensis (assembly GCF_000334495.1). Lineage (NCBI taxonomy): Eukaryota > Metazoa > Chordata > Mammalia > Scandentia > Tupaiidae > Tupaia > Tupaia belangeri. Next base: position 816,070 of record NW_006204064.1, read on the forward strand.
AGCATACAATCACTGTAAGAGTGATCTAAATTATATATAAAGATATTCTAACCCTCACAAAAATATATTCTTGTGATCTGAAATATTTAACTGGTTTCTAAAGGATGATAATCTTGGCCCAGCCACGGTGGCACAGTAATAACGCAATGCTCTTCAATGCTAGAAGCAGTATGGGAGATTGCACTGTAGTTTAGTTCCAGGATGATCCGTACATACTAACGTAGGGGCAGGCATATCCTTCATCCTGGATGGCTGGAAAAGGCTAGGGTGGGGGACTGTGGTGTGAGGACCTATTGAGGATGCATGTATATTTGTCTCTTTTTTTAAAAAAGGAGGATAATCTTTATTAGTATGTTTTAAAGTATAGAGAAAGCCACTAGCATTTTGATGGTTTGCTGGTTCAGTCTTCCCCAAATCACCAGGGAACTTGCTAAAAATACAGATTTCTAGGGCCATCCTCAGAGCTTTTGTTTTAGTCAGATAATGTGAAGCCCAGAAATGTGCCTAGTAGGCATCCTTGGGAATTTTAATGTCAGTAGACTAAGGGCCACAGTTTTAAAAATGCCTAGGTCAGGCCCAATTCCTTGGGAAGAACAAACCCAAATGGATGATCTTTCAGGCATTTTGGTAAAGAGGCAACTGCTACTGAAGGTTTGCTGTATGCCAGACACTGGATCAGATACTTCTTAAAGTATCCTCTTTCATCTTTCATAATATTTTTATTCATATTTAAGTGATGCAGAAATTAGGATCCAGTGAAGTAAAACAACTTGTCCAAGGCTGGTCATGTCATAAGTTACACAGCTGAATAGAAATGGGTTTTTAGATTCTGCTAATAGGTTTACTTTAACTATACTGAACTCCTAAGTGCTAGCCTTTGACAATACAACCATCATTAAATGATTTCCTGGCAACCTCTGGAAGATTTTCTCTTATACGTCTTATGTTCTATGGACTTCTACCATAAAAAGACACAAAGTTCAGTTATGTCTTGAGACAATGGAAGATTCTCAGATGCCTGAAAACACTTATGAGTTCTAGACAACCAAACGTAAGAGTCAATAAGTGAGTTTTTAAATCAAAGTTTTTTTCCAACATTACGTTTGAGATATCTAACCTACATTGGTCTCAGAGACAGAATGTTTGGTAACAAAGGGCAGAGAATAGAGACAAAAGCATGGGTTTAAAAACAAATCTGTCAGGACCAGCAGTTGGTGTAATGACTATGTTGCTGGACTCCCATGTGGTTGACCATGATTCGAGTCCTGGACCTAGTGGCTTAAATTCACGTATGCGTGTGTCCCCGAGATTCTGAGAGAAGAATGGAGGAGAAGGGATTGTGGCATGGCCACCCCCTTGGGGGTGATTTATCGCTTTCTGTCTCTCTCTGTCTTTCTGGTGAGTGCATGTGCCTTATAGCAAAAATTTCTCCTAAAATATAAGTAAGTAAGTAAATAAATAAATAAATAAATCTGTCTCTATAATGGATCAGTTGTGTAAGTATGGATAGGTGACTCAAAGTTTCTGAGCCTCACTTTCATTATCTATGAAACAGGTAATGTTAATATTTACCTTGGATTTTCTGTAGTGTGTACATAAGATAATAATCATGAATCATCGGGTCCAGCATGTGACATAGTAGTGAAAGTGTTGGAATCCCTCATGGTTGACTGTGGTTTGAGTCTGGACCTGGTGGCTTGAAACCCATGCTGAGTGCATATGCATGTGTGCCCAAAATTCCAAGAGAGAATGGAGGAGAAGGGATTGTACCATAGCCATCCCTCCTGTGAAGGTGATTTCTCACTTTCTGTCTCTGTCTCTCTGGAGAGTACACATGCCCTATAGCAAAAATCTCTAACAAAAAAAAAATTAAATTAAGAAAAAAACCATAAATCACTTAGCATAGTAAGTGTTCAATAAATTTCAATTACTCTTATTTATTCAATTATACCTCTAAGAGGGCTGTGAGACAGTTATTAAAATAGAGAAAAAAAAACATAGGCCAAGCTCTGTGATGCAGCTGTAATGCAAGTGCAGTGCAAGGCTGGAAGCCATACAGAAGATTAAGGTTAAGTTTTCTGGTCAATATGTGCATGCTGGGAACATGTGCCGACTCATACTCCTGCCTCTCTAGGAAAGACTGGGGGCAGCTGGTGACTACAACATGGAACCCTGGTAAGGATGCTTATCTTTCCTTCTCTCACTCTCTCAAGAAAGAAACATACTTTAGAAAAGAAAAAAAAAAAAAAAAAGATACTCCAGAAGTTGTTCAGTGAAAAAGCAAGCTGAACTGAGACTTAAGAGTACCAAGGTTTTAGTCCTTGCGCTATTGTGGCACTGAACAAATTTGTAAAAGGATGAGGTGGGTCACTTTTGATCTATCATTCAGTGATCTCAGAACACAGGAGCAGTCCATTTGCTGAGACGGAGCTACTGGCTGTTCACAAATGTTTTGATTTGTCTTTCAACAATCAACTGACAAATCAGCCTTAGACTCACATGAGATAAAAGGCAAAGAAAATAGAACAGAAAAAGCCAAGGAGCACACATTTAATAAGAGCACTTAGGGGATTTTGGACAGGTTCCTGCTGTGTTTTTATAGTAGATGGATGTCACCATTCTCAATGATCATGAGGCTGATGACAGAATCAAGAAAATACAGTGTCAAGTCACATTTCAGCGTGTACCAGGGCTCTGATCCACCTTAGCTTGCCTAACCAGATCAGAGAAGAAAATGGTCACAGCAAATACCCTGTCTCAGTTCATTACTCAACACCTGTTAAATGTGATTAACAGCCCTGGCTAATTATGTGTTAAGAGCATTTCAGGCTGTAATGGATCCCAGAGGTCTGTAAAGTTGACTTCATTTACATGTTTGTCTCCTTTCACAAGGTCTCAGCCAAACATCACCAAAATCTACTGAGCATTTTATCAACTCCCATGTCATCAACACAGAGTTTCAGATACACCAACATCTTTTTACAAAGGACAGTGAGTGACTGAGATATACATTTGTTCTCTAAGTAATGCAGGCAAGGTTTGTTTGTTTGTTTGTTTTATGCGGCATGAATGACCCTCTTGTTAAATTAATATATTGTAAAAGTCTGCTAACCTGTGTGCATTAAACCATTACATTTTGTCATCTTCACTAAAGACTGAACTACATTTATGTGGCAGAATGCACCAAAAGCCTCCTGTATTTATCCTTAAATAAAGCAAAACTAAAAATTAGAAAATGAGAAGACTTCATAAAAGACTTATTTACTTGTTTTAAATTTATCAATATATTATTTTATATACTTATATAATACATAGTATATAATTACATTGCATATATTAATATTAAATACTAAATACATTTGCATATAGACCACAGACCATTAGATAGTACAGTTATCAGGAAATGTTCATTTTTTCCAAATAGTATTGAACTTAAATAATAATGAACTCTTCCTACAGTTAGTTATTTGAAAGTCAACTAATTAGATCCCCCTCTATTTTTTGCAAAAGTATAGAACTGGAGGCACAAATTAATTATGTATATATTCATGTTTTCTTAGTCTAGCAAAATAATGAATAAGAAGTAAACCCATCAAAAATCATACATGATGGATTATGCAGGAGTTAAAAACATTGAAGAACATACATACTGACATGGAAAGATACCCATGACATATTAAGTGGGAAATAAAGCAAGCTGCTGAACATTAGGTAGCATATGCTGATGTGAATTTTGAAAAAAAGGCCAAATTCCATATATAGGGGCACTTCAAAAACTTTGGGGAGATATAACTAAATGATAAGTTTATTTACATGCAAAAAAATTAAATGCATGCATAGTTTTTTTCAAAATACTAATTTTCCATGAACTTCATGAAGACATCTATTTGTGCATTCTTGTGTCTGAAAACATGTACACTTATAAGGTCTTGTAAGTGATTTTTTTCCTGTCTCCTTTAGCCGCAATGGAAAGTACATTTCACAAAATGCTTGTATAGTTTTCACAACTAGAAAGGGATTTTCACGGTCTCATCTCCCCCAATAGCACCATATAGTGTGGTTTAGATAATATACCCTGGATTCACACATTTGGGCCTCAAATCACATTTACTAACCGTATAATCTTGGACAAGTTAGTACATTTTCCAGCATCTCTGCTGTTTCCTCATTTGTGAGATAATGCCTGCATCAAAGTTGTTCCAAAAGGTAAATGAGCGAATGCCTGTGTAACACTTTGCTTAGCAAGGGCCTTGACCAGTCACCCTGCCATCACCATTAGCTAGCCAGTACTGTTTTCATATGCATCAGCCACTAGTGAAATTTGCTTTGTTTCCTTAGTCACTTTCTTCTCTAATCTGTCAAATGTAAAGCAGAGACAAGACTCAGCACTGTCCAAGCCCCTCCTCCATTACCTCATCACTCTAAGCCCCAAAGAAAACAATTGTTTTTCATGTTCCTGAAATCTTTCAGTTTCTTACAGGTCAAGGTGATCCAGCTGGACTGTTTTCCACCTGAGTTAATTCTCGGTACATTCTAATGCTAGGGGTGAGGTGGTTTCTGACTTTGTCTCTTGGCTGGCAATTCAATGAACACATCAGTGTTTGGTTTTACCTTCGGATTTATTTTTTACTAAAAGATATATTTTTCTCTCTTTAATTTCTTGTTTTTGATAGATTTTTGCTATAGGGTATGTATGCCCACCAGAGAGGCAAAAAGCAAGAAATCATCCTGCAGGGGGTTGGCTGTGCCACAATCCCTACTCCTCCATTCTCCTTTCAGGATTTTGGGCACTCACACACATGCACCCAGAGTGAGCTTTAAGCTGCCAGGTCAGGGACTTGAACTGCAGTTGACTATGTGGAAGTCCAGTGATGTAACCATTACACCATCTGCTGTTCCCAACCTCTTCTGTTTTTTTTTTTTAAAGTTTTATTTATGATAGAGAGCATGTGCATATGCACAGAGAGCAAGAGAGAGAGGGGGAGGGAAATAAAAAGGTACCCCAACAGGATCTGGTCACACCAGAATTCTCAATTCCCATCCCTCCACCTTGACAAGATCTTGGGCACAACAAACATGCATGTCGGAGGTGTTTCAGGCTGATTGGGCAAGGATTCAAACCTGTGGTTGACCATATGGCTCCCAGCACTATAATTCATAATAATGCCAATTACACCAGAAAGGCTATGCCATCTCCCTCTAGTTTCTTACACTTAATTTCTTTTCATATTGACTTACGAATTTCTCCCATTTTGGCAAAATGTGAGGCTACAATCACATCTTTGCTACTTACTACCTGGAATCTTAGGAAAGCCAATGTATGATCGGTGAGGTTCAGTTTTCTTATAGATAAAGGGAGGATTATATCATCTACATTTTCTTTTTTAGTTTTGAAGTAAATCTGATTTTTTCCAGTTACAGAATTAACACTCATTTTAATAAAGCAAAGATACAGAACAATAGAAGATAATCAAAACCATCTATAATCTCACTAAACTGTATATCTAAAGGTTTAGAGTTAAGAATATAAGACAATTCTGACTTTTGCTTTTCTCTTTTGTTTCTTATTCTTTCTTCCTAGACCTCTTTCAGTGTTAGTAGTCTAATGTGTTTAATCGAACACCTTTTATTGTGCCTAAATACACAGTATACTCATAAACATAAAGACTTTGCTTTATTTGCTTTTTATTAGAAAAGGGCATCATGCTTTATGCTTTGCTACTTTTATGACATATCAGGTACAATGCCTAAAATCAGATACACATTCTAATGTTTAATAATCTCATAATAATAATAATCCATACTATAGAAGTACTACAGTCTATTCAACTGATCTCTAGTCATCAAAATTCATTTTGTTTCCATTTTTTGCCACTATGAACAATACTACAATGAATAAGTTAGCATTTTTAGATCCATATAGATAGATTTATGAAGAGAAAATAACTGTGTCAGAGGTTATGCATATTTTTAATTTAAAATAATACAGTCTAAGCAATGTTTACTGGCCCCAGCATTCCTCTGCATTCTAAAAAACATTGGATATTATGTTTTTAAGTATGTCCTATATCTGTATTAAAAAAAAAATCCTGTCTTGTTATTTTACTTAGCAAATCTCTGACATATTGGATTTTTTTCTCTTCTATAAACTGCCCATTTAGATCCATTGCCCTCTGTTAATGTGGTTGACCAAACCAAACCAAACCAGACCAAACCAAACCAAACCAAACCAAACCAAACCAAACCAAACAAAAAGTATTTAATGGAAGATCTTGGTAGCTAGGTAGTTTGGCTATTGGTTTGTCATATGTGTTACAAATGCTGTTTTACCCAGCTAATGTTTGCGTTTACTTATTATCTAACATGTATACTGAAAGGCTCTTTAGAAGATTGGTTTTAATGTCTTTGTTTCCAACTCGCCTTCCATTGCCCTGCTTGGCTTTTGCACTTAAGGGTTAATCTCCCCACCCACATTTTATTACCATCATTCCTCTTCGTTGCCCCTCTTGCTTTCAAAGTTCTGACTTTCTCTTCTTTATCTCCTACTTTCCAGTTATCACAATTACCTCCATAAAGAACTAAGATTTCTCCTTCTCCCCAGCCTTTTTTTCAAAGGGAGAATAAAGCTTTGACCGAAGACAGTTTTGATGAGATGGCTAGAAAAACTGCCTTTCTTCATTGGCATTTTGGAAATACTGCTCAGTGATTTGGGACCCATTTGTTTCTACCGCCCCCATCTATCTTTGCTTTATGGCTTTTGACTTCTGCTGCTTTAACTCCACATTCTGTTTTGCTCCACTTCAACTGTGTAGCTGCCAGGTTTGGTCTGGTTTCACTGATTTACTGTATCTAACCTCATTCCCTCTCTGGATTCAGAATCCCCTCCTAGAAAAGGCTGCTTCCAGCTCACAGACTCGCTCATTTATTGATTGAATGAAGTTTAGTTCAATCGATAAACATTTTAGCATAAGTGGGTCCAATTCCAGTAGAACAGATGTTTTCAGATCATTTCAGGTGGAGAGACCCAGAAATTTTAATTATTTTTTTCCCAAATACTGCTAAATACAGTAAATTAAATTTTGCCCTATGAACTAGGAACACTTTTACAAGGAGAAAAATCATGATAATATATAGCACTATGATCTGGAATATTATTTTATTTATTTTATATGAGGTGTTCTATTGAAGACCATGGAGGTTTTGTGATATTTATTACTACATACAACACTATTCTAGTAATTTCCAGGTATTATCTAGTAAAACAAGGCTTTCAAACTTTAAATTTTCCCTATTAATATTAATTTGCTATGCTTTACTTATTTGGGAGTTAGCGCCAAATATTTTTAAAAAGATTATAGTGGAAAACTTTGAAATAGAAGACATTCTGTTACTTTCCCTTGAGGATTGGAAAAATACAGCTTTTGTCTCATACAGGTATGGAACAATCACAGTGGAAATAGACTAGTTTGGAGAGCACCAGAAAACTTCACTGGTGAGGTGCTATCAGTCTGCCACAAGCTGGTGTAGGTAAAAGATGAGAGATCTTTTTAGGAGGGGGAACTAACAGGACTTGGTGGAGAGGTCTTAGGCAATAAGAGGGCATATTTTGACATTTTAAAAGCCTCTGCATTTTAAAATTTCCTTTTTTATTATTTTTTTTTTTGGAGAGGTTTTTCGCTACTGGGCATGTGTGCTCACCAGACAGACAGAAAGAGACATAGGGACAGAAAGCGAGAAATCACCCCCCAGGGGGGATGGTCACACTGCAATCCCTTCTCCTCCATTCTCCCCTTGGGATCTTGGGCACGCACGCACACGTGCCCAGCATGAGTTTTAAGCCACCAGGTCCGGGACGCGAACTGCGGTCAACCACGTGGGAGTCCAGCGACATATGCTAACTGCTGGTTCCCATGCATTTTAAAATTTCTGACCAATTGTCAGTTTCGTCTATCAAAATCTCAGCCTGATTGTCCTTGCTTATATGTGGTAGATCTTCTGATTTAACCACCTAAACACGATGTCAGTTTTAAAATACTTTTCTCATTGCTTATCATACATTTCAAAGTCCAAACTCGAGTTGTGTAGAAATATTCCAAAGATTGGGAGGCCAGCAGTTGATGTAATGGCTATGTTACTGGATTCCCATGTAGTTGACTGTGGTTCAAGTCCTAGACAGGGTGGCTTAAATTCACGCCAGGCGCATGTGTGTGTGTTCCCAAGATCCCAAGAGGAGACTGGAGAAGGGATTGTGGCATGGCCTTCCCCTTTCGAGGTTAATTTCTCACTTTCTGTCTCTGTCTCTCTCTTTCTGGCAAGCACCTGCACCCAATAACAAAAACCTCTCAAAAAAAAAAAGATTAGAAAAAATAAAAGAAATATTCCAAAGATCTATATGCAGAAGTGTGACATAGAAGGAGAAGACAGCCAATAGATTTCTTAACTCTGAGCAATTCTGCAAACAAATCAGTTCCCAGCCCTGCAATACTTGGGATTAAGCAATATCAGACAAAATGTTTGCATGTCCCAAAACAGAGCATGTTCTTTATAACTACTCCCTTTCATGCCATTCTCAAGTTTTTGAAGCTCTTTTCATATCTTATTACATTTTACATATTAAAAAAATCAATATTTGATTATTCTTTACAACATTCTATTGTGTTGTTGCTGAAGGACAATCAATTGTGATTTGCATAAATTCAAGGACAACTCACAAGACAATTGCAGTAACTAAGATTGAAGCTGGCACGTTTCTCTGGAGAGGTGGGAGACATAAGAATGGCTTTCGCATTACTCTCCGCCCCTAATCTTATCTATAAATAGTAGCCTGGTTGATTTTTTTATGATGAAAATCCTCTCATGTCATTACACATACTAAAATTTCCACGGTTTTCTATCATTGTAAAGATGAGCTTCAGGGGACCAGCAGTTAGCGTAATGGCTATGTCGCTGGATTTCCACGTAGTCAACCGTGGTTCGCGTCCCAGACCTGGTGGCTTAAAACTCACGCCGGGCGCATGTACGTGCGTGCCCAAGATCCCGAGAGGAGAATGGAGGAGAGGGGATTGAGGCGTGGCCATCCCCCCTGGGGGGTGATTTCTTGCTTTCTGTCTCTCTGTCTCTCTCTGTCTGGCGAGCGCATGCGCCCTATAGCAAAAACCTCTCAAAAAAAAAAAAAAAAAAAGATGAGCTCCAAATTCTTCAACCTGGTTTACAAAACTCTACATTGAAGCTCCAGACTCCAGGACACCTAGTCCCCTTCTTGATACAGAATATTTTATAATGCCCTTTTTACTCTCCAGAAGTGAAAGTGAAGTCTACCTTTCACTCTCCTAACTTTAAAGTCATCATAAGACTTTAACTTTAATATAAAGGAGAAACATTAGAATGGAACAGAATATGATGCACGCAGGGGAAAGTGCAGCCTCCATTACCATCAGCAGGCAAGCCCTGACTATGCAAGGGCCAGACCAAGATGAAACACATACATAGGGAGAGAATTCACAGCGCTGTGGGATCACCCCATCCCGAAGCACCCATTACACTCACATTTCCTAATGATCTAAGCCAATAAATTCCTTTTACAATTTAACTTTCTACATTGGACTCTCTGCCTGTGACATAAAACCTTATAACAAATACAGTCGGCCCAAAACAGAACATGAGAAAGAGAGCCAAGTCTCTTACATAGTCTAAGGCATGCTCTTATCATCATCAAACAAAAAGATGAAAATGAGTATTATTGCTTTCTTTCTGATTGATAAGACTGAGGTATTATGGACTTCATAGGGATGATGTGGTACTGGAACAGCTCAAACTAGGTATTTAGGAATATGTTCCCCTTTAATAATTTTTAAAGTTTAAAACACATGCTGAGTTTTTGTGTACTTTAACATGAGGTATAACATCATTCCCAGGGGCTGGCAGGTGGCATAGTGGTTAAGGGTGCTGGACTCCCACGTGGCTAACCATGGTTCAAGTCCAGGATCTGATGTCTTGATTTCCACCTCTCTCTTTCTCTCTCTCTCTCTCTCTCTCTCTCTCTCTCTCTCTCTCTCTCTCTCTCTCTCTCTCTCTCTCTCTCTCTCTCTCTCTCTCTCTCTCTCTCTCTCTCTCTCTCTGGTCAAATTAAAATTAAAATCAAATAAATAAATAAAATGGAGTTAAATAAAATAATTCTTAAAAATAAAATCATTCCTAGGGACTCAAACAATTGTGCAGATTATGTTAAAAAATGATCAGAGTTGATAAGACCAGCAGTTAGCATAATGGCTATGTCGCTGGACTCCTATGTAGTCAACTACGGTTTGAGTCCCGGACCTGGTGGCTTAAACTCACACTGGGCGCGTGTGCATGTGTGCCCAAGATCCTGAGAGGAGAATGGAAGAGAACAGATTGCGGTGTGGACATCTCCCCTGAGGGGTGTTTTCTCACTTTCTGTCTCTCTATCTCTCTCTGTCTTTCTGGCAAGCGCACGCACCCTATAGCAAAAACCTCTCAAAAAGAAAAATATATATATATCAGTGTTGGTCACTCGACCTTCTCCTACCCGTCCTGATGTAGCTAAGTAATATAGCTGACCATCAGCGCATCTAAAACTGCCACACTCAGGTAACTTTTCATGAACAGGGTGAGAGAGCTCAAAGCCCCTACTTCTTATCAGGAAATTTTTGTTTCCTTATTTTAAATGTAGCTGTCTTAAATCATAATAAAATTATTTTCCTAATCTTCTCTACATTCTTTCCAAAGGGTATGATAGCTAACAAACTGACAAAGTAACAACTTACGTGGTACTTTTCCCTGCTCAATTATAATTGTGCTACAATAACCATCCTGAGAAAAGCAAGCACTTACATGGAACCATTTGTACAGCAGTCCTCTACTCCAAGCACTTTCAAAACAGTAACTCTTGCAATACTGTAATACTCTGACAGCGTGATTACTATTTTTTTTCACCACTTTGCTGATGAGAGCACTGAGGCTTGACCAGAGCATCAGTGCTCCTACCACTAATCTATACTGCCTCTTAATACAGAGCATGCTGGGGAAAAGACTGGCTGATATTGAGAAACAGGTTTTGAGTTTATGAGAATGTAAACATGCATAAATCTCAGAGATATAAGATGGAAGGAGATAAATACTGCTTTCCAAAGAGAACAAAAATAAATATTTCTTGAGGAGCTTGTAAAACTAAAGTTGCAAATGCATCCCACAACGTCCGGTCTGGTCATTGTTTCCTCCTCCAAAGGGTAGGTTGAACAGAGACACAGGGAGCTGGAAAAAGACACGAGGCATAGATCCTGTGATACTTATTGGCTGAGTTCAGCAGTAGTTCACAGAACTCTTAGTAGGGGGACCAGCAAATGGCATAATGGTTATGTTGCTGGACTCCCACATAGCCGATTACGGGTTTGAGTCCCAGACCCAGTGGCTTAAAATTCACACTGGGCGCATGTGTGTGTATGCACAAAATCCCGAGAGGAGAATGGAAGAGAAGGGATTTTAGTATGGCCATACCCTTGGTGGGCAGTGGGGGGGTTGATATTTTATTTTCTGTCTCTGTCTGGTAAGTGCACACACCCTATAGCAAAAATTTCTCTCTCTCAGACTCACAAAGCCCGTAGCAGAATTCACAGCACAGAGCTGAGCTGAGTGGAGCCAAGACCACAGGTAAAGCCAAGCCAAGTGAAGATCATTAGGGTTCACTGGGTTGAACCAAGGCCAAGCTGAGTAGGGCTGGCCAGCAGGGCTAGAAAGGTGCTCTCTTTCTCTTTTAAAGGGGCTGCAGACAATAGTGTCTCGTTGCCAAAACCAAACTGTTGTGCCTTCACATGCACATTACAGCCAATGGCGTAAAACTGTGACATCACAATAACAAGTATACAAATGCAGTACAACTAACAACTAAGTTGTTTACCCTGTGGCCTTCAAACAAGGTAAGATAAAGGTGAGGAAGCCAGACTAAACCATCCTGACTCCATTTGCAATGCAGTCATCTTTAAACTCACATCTCCTAAAGCATCAGTTTCCATGTGGTCATAAACCCTTGTGTTCTTATGTACACACCCACAAACAGTCACACTTGTGACTTTGTACACTCACAGACATGTACAAACACCCACAAAATACACAGAAAAAAATGAAACAGAATTGGCCCCTTGTCTTTGTTGTCCTCCTTACTGATCAAAGACAGCTCAGGAATCAGCAGGGGATAAAAATCTTGAAGCTTTCTTCAGGTGCCAGTACTTTGAAGAACACAAAGGAGTAACTTTTTATGTAGCATTCTGAAGGAGGAAAAAAAAAAAATGCTGTAAAATCCAACCCCCTAGTGAGTGTCACTTTTAGGAAGGAGTTTTGTTTTCTTGTAGGTGCATCTAGATGATCAAACCAAAACTAATTGATCCAAGGTTCTAAAGTTTTCACCAGTAATCACCTTTTGTATTCATAAATAACTAAAATTATTTTAATCCTATCTTCCCTTTAACTCCTAATATCACAGCAAATATTTTTGCAATAGGCACTGGGAAAATTAGGAAACTTGCTCAGAGGCAGGTGAGCAATCAAAAATGCGCTTAATTAAACTTGCTTGCGACGTAGAAATGCATAGCTAAAGACAATACATCGCTAACGTGTGCTCAGTGCAGCTATCTGAAGCACTCTCACACAAGAGGGAATGGAAAAATCTTATCCTACAGTAGGAGTAGAGGACTGAGCGTAGAGACGGACATGGCCATGAAGCTCCATGATGAACTGTAGTTAATGCTAAGAAAGAAGCAACTATATTTGACCTTGGAACACCCATATTTGAACTGCACGGATCCGTTTACAGATTGTTTCAATAAATATATTGGAAAAAGCAATAGTTCTGTATGTGTTCCTTTTCTGCTTCATGGTTATAAATAACATTTTTTTCTAGCTTGCTTTATTGTAAGAATACAGTACATAATACACACATATAAAACATGTGTTAATCAACTGTTTATGTGATCAATGAGGATTCTGGTCCAAAGTAAGCTATTAGCAAACTTGTTGGGGACTCAAAAGTGTTATGCAGATTTTTTGACCATGGGGACATTGTTGACCCTAACCCTTCAAGTTGTTTAAAGGTCTACTGTATTTTGTTTAATCTCTTGCAAAAGAAAAACAATTTCCACCAGAAAGAGGATAAAACAATATCAAGACTATTGCCATTGTCTTCCTCTCCAATGTTCAAAACCATCTACTCAACCCTGTAGGTCTCAACCCTGGGTCTCTATCATTCAAAGATTAAAACACAACCCAAGAAACCAACAGGCAATAAAATCCTCTCCTTTTTCTTTTCTGAAAATAGTTCTCAGAACTAAGATATATTCATTCACTTTTTATTAAGTAAAATCTATTTTATAAAGCAAGAAACTCCTCAAAGAGGTCACAGATTTATCATGATGTTAAAAGTCATAAAAATTATAGTTACAGGCTAAGTAGTTAAATTGAAATTACATACCACCCCATTAACTTTATAATCAATAGAGATGAAAGGAAATGAGGAAGTAAAGCAAATGATAAGGTCCTAGCTTAAACCAAGTCAATACATACTTATTGGCATCTATTACGTACAAGATACCATGATGAAGTAGTCCATGTGAAACTATGTATAATGTCTTTGATCTGCTCACCATCTGGTTAGGAAAATCATTACAATAAGCATGCAGAAAATTTATCCATACAACAGTACTAATACAAAGGGTATCACAAGGCCTCCTACAAGTAATAGCCCCAAGAACCACATAGAAAAGAGAGTTAGTATAATTTAAAAGCATGAGCTCTGTGAACCAGCCCTGTAGCATGGTGGTTTAAGCACTATGCATAGGGAGACAGACCACATACAACTGACCTCAGTCAAAATCCTTGTTCTGGTGTCTTGAAAAACATGTCAGGCACATGTGCACATGTGCCCTGGATCCTGACAAGATGGACAAGATGATGAAATGGAGAGAAAGAATTGCATCATGAGCACATCCCATTGGGTGAGTGTCCCTGTCTCTTTTTTTCCCTCGCTTTCTTGTACATGTGCACATGTGCATGACCCTCTGGCAATTTTAAAAAAGAAAAGTGGACTCTGGATTTGGACCCCAACTGCACCACTTACAAGCCAGTAATAGGCTAGTGATGACCTTGGACCAGTTATGAGTCTTTTAGTGGGGAGAAAATAGGACCTAACTCACATGATGGTTGTGCAAATTAAATGAGTTAATATTTGCCACATGCTTACAAATAAGGCTTGGAACACAGTAAGTCCCATGCAACTTTTAGATAAGTGAACTATAATTATAAAAGGAAAAGAGCTCTGTCACTCTAAAGTTTCCCAAAGTCCTGGTAGGATTTAAAAGGTAAAATATCATATTAATTTTCTCCTTTCCACTGAAATTTTCCCTACCACTACAAAATTTCAAGTCTCAAGTATTCTAAAAATTTTAAATGATAGTGGTCCTCCACTTTGTCAACCCTCTGTAAAAATGTTATCTTTCTCTTCATCAGTAAACTTTTTAAGATTTTCTTACATACATATCTATTATCACAATCATTCACTCCCCTATCACTCAAAACTTGTTATGACAACAGTTCCCACCACTCTGCAGAAAGCACTGCAAAGAAATCCAACTTCCATTTCTCATCAGAACATCCCCTCTAGAACATTAAATATTTTTCAACATCTGATCATCACCATTTTCACCTTTGTAGGTTGTCATTGTCATTAGAATATTGATTTCTAAAAGACTCTTTCTCACACCTAGAACTCAGCACTCAGTACCATATCACAAATCAAACTCTCCTGCTAGACGCTGATCTCTGCTACTTGTGGTAGGCAGACTTCTGATGGCCCCTCTTCCACCTCTGATATATACAACCCATATAATTCCCAGTCTTTGAGTTTGAGCAAGACTTTGACATACATGATGGAGTTCTCTACTATAATTAGAGTGACATTATATAAGAATGATAAGGGGGTTCTGCTGATATGATTAAGACCTCTAATAAGCTGGCTTTGAGTTAATCAAAGGGGAGATTATCTTGAGTGGGCCTGATCTAAGTCTAAGAACCTTTTAAATGGACTTTTTTTTTCCCTCTGAAGGAAAAAACTCAAAGACTAAATAAAACTCTATTGCTAGCTAACCATGAAAAAGTAAGATCTTATGTGGTAAGAGAGTTTTGGGAGAGAGCCATGTGGCAAGTACTTCAGAGCAGCTTCCAGGAGCTGAGCATGATCACTGGGCAACTTTTGGAAGCCAGCAAAATAATGGGACCTCCATTCAGCAACCATAAGGAAACAGATCCTGCCAATAGGAGGGAGCATAAAAGTGAATTTTTCCCTAATCAAGAATCCAAGCGAGAACACAGCCAGCCAACACCTGGATTGGAACCTGAGGGACTTTTAGCAGAGGACTCCGGCCAGATTCTAGTTAATGGACACTATGAGATAATAAGTATGTGTGTGTGTGTAACTTGCCTTTGGGCTTGTGCACTCATCAGAGGAAATAGAGAGAAGGAGGAAAAGTGAGAAAGCACCCCCATGTGCTTTTCCGTCAACCCTATATAGGTACTATCAAACTACTCATCTGATATATACTAAATCTACCTTGCTATATTGTCCAGTCTACTTCTTGCTCAACACCTCCCCTCCTAATTGGGCTAGTCCTGTTGATGCTAGCTTCATTTTTCCAATAATTTGTCTACAAAAATCACTAGAACATTCTCCCTCTCCCTTTTCCATTAGAACCAATGATGGACCAAGTCCTGTTGACTTTTAACAACTGTTCCTATGGAAGCACTCTTTTCTGCTCCCAATAAAACTTAAGCCATTATTACTACTTATCTAAACATTTTTCATAATTTATCAACAAATCTATTTAAAATATCTAAATATTCACAAGTAGGTCTTACAAAAGGCGATGGAACAAGAATATTATCAAATGGGTTTTCAAAGTCCAATATGCATAAGTTTCGAATCTTAGCTCTACCACTTTTAATTTCAATAACCTCATAATATTTTTTAATATTTCTGGGACTACTATATCTCATCTGACTATAAAAAAAATATCTACCTTGAAGAGCTGCTGTGATAAATACATGAAAAGAAAACCAATTAATGGTGGCTCTTCTAATTATTATCTGAAAGGTAGCAATAGGACTAGTTTCCTAGTCCACCTGGCTTGAAAACTTACCAAGTCTTCAAATTCCTATTCCTAAGTCCCCTTTCAAAATGGTGGCCTTGACCAATGTCTTGCATGATGTCTTCATCAAAGCATATTTTCCTTTCTCCTTGAAGGCTGACTACCAAACTTGGCAAATAAACATTGATGAAGAAATCAATAAATGGTTAAAATAGAAACTTGGAAGCACAAAGAAGGGAAGTCAGAAAAGGAAGTGAAAGAGACAAGTGCAACATACAGGCTTCATCTTAGCTAAAATCAGTGAGCGATAATGCCCTGTATGTTGAGGTTTGTCTTATCGAGCACTTCTTCTGGGGACATACATCGCATCACTGAGATTGAATCTTCTTCTAGTTAAAATTGTCCCATGAAATGAGGCAGAGTCTAGTGTCACTCATTGTGTCCCATGCAACCCACAGAAAATACCTGATAACAATGGGATTCTTTTGTAACAAAGGGAAAAAAATAACCGCACATACTTGACAACTTTCAGTAAGCCCACTTTTCCAAAAGGTGTAAATAGTTGAAAATTTTTTACCTACTGCAACAAAGGAAAAAAAACCCTCTATATGTAGTGGAGAAACTTCTAATCATTTTGCTAAAGAGATGATAGCATTGAGACCTTGAGGTGGTGTTTCTTTGTAAACTTAGCAGTCTATGATTTCTGATATGTAATGAAGACACAACATTATTTCCTGCCAAACACTGGGGATACAACACTCATAAAAATGCTGGTCTAATCTATTAAAAAAAAAATTATAAAAAAAAAAAACAGGAGTTATCAGTTAAAATTCTCACAAATAATTTATTTTAAGTGGTTTTACAAGCTTTCATTTATTTATTTTACACATCATTAGAGAACTCAGCAAAAAATCAAAAACAAAATAAAAAACTATGAAAACTAAAAATGGACCACTTTGGCCACTATTTGAGTAGGTAAGAGCTTATAAAGTTTTATAGAAAGACGTTTTAGTGAGGCAAAGCAGCAGAATATGAAGACGTAATTCAAAGAAACCCAATGATGAAAGAGGCAGGGAGTCAGGATAAATTTCATAACCAGGTGCAATCTCTTAAGACCTAAGAGTGGAAGGAAAGACAAAAGAAGTGAACATTCTACTTGGCCTTGCCAGATATACCTAGCAGAGGGAACAAGCAGTCCCCAGCAGGAGTACCTCCAGTGGGTTCTAATTGGCCCAACCCAACTGAAGTGTATCTATCAAATCTGATGATGCTCTGGGAACCAGCAGTTAGTGTAATGGCTATGTCGCTGGACTCCCACGTAGTCGACCGCGGTTCGCGTCCCAGACCCGGTGGCTTAAAACTCACGCCAAGCACGTGTGCGTGCATGCCCAAGATCCTGAGAGGAAAATGGAGGAGAAGGGATTGCGGCATGACCATCCCCCCTGGGGGGTGATTTCTCGCTTTCTGTCTCTCTGTCTCTCTCTGTCTGTCTGGCGAGCGCACGCACCCTATAGCGAAAACCTCTCCAAAAAAAAGAAAAATCTGATGATACTCTTTGAGATGACGGTGAGAGGGCAGGAAAGAACTCACAAACCAGATATGGTTGGGGTGAGGGTAAAAAGCTTTACAAAAGAGAGTGTGTGAAAAGATCCCCATTTTTGAGAACCCTTACATGTGACTTTATATACCTTGGTTGATTTATCTCTCTGAGTCTCTAAGGTAAGCATCCTTATGCCCACTGTAGAGATGTGACGTGTGAGGACGTGTTATAGATGAGGTTATTGCTGAGCAAGTATCCCCATCCTTTCCTGGCCCTCCTTGGGAGAAGCATACCTCCCTGTCTTTGATGTTGGGCTTGGTCACGGGACTCATGTACAAGGTGAACAGAAGAAAATATACCAAAGCTAAGTCTATACCTTAAGAATTTGTCCCTTGCCGCTGTAGGCAATTATCACTGCTTTGAGAAGAACATGCTCCAGGCAACCATCCTGGGCACCAAAATGAGATAAGAGAGGCAAGGCCCCTACCCTGACCTGAGGCCCAGATATGAAAAAGACGAGCCTAGCTGTTCCACAGAGCAGTGAGAATACCGGTGTGATTATTCCATCCTACTTATTGAGTAAACAGTTCATTGAAGTGTCTGAAAAAATGATGGTTTTCATTTATGGCCATGTAACAACACTTGCATGATGGTTGAAACACAGTAACCATTTTCTGAACAAATATTAAGCTTTCTTCTTCCTCAGCAAGGAAAAACTAGAGAAGTTTAATATCAAAACTTATTTCTGACTTCCACCTCACAATTCTTAATATAGTACTATTCTTATGTGATGTGTGTTACTTCTGAGTAAACTTGATTCTTACATAGTCTATCCCATTTTGCTTGGGTTTCTTGTAGCTTAAGGGTTCTTTATTGTTGTTTTTCTACTGTAAACTGACTTGCACTGCTGTTTTCATAAATAACATTAGCAAAAGAATACTGCATTTTATTCCCTTACATCATCATTCCCTCAGAGAGCACACTTCATTCTTCTTTTTTGTAAATCCCATCTGGCATTTGTGTTGTTTCGTTTCCTGCACTTAACCTTCCTCAAGTTTGGATAATAGTCACCAAGTCTTTGATGGTGGTAAGCTTTACTGAATATTGTGGGATTACATCTCTACAAGGCTTTGTCAGATTCTACAATCAAAGATCTCTTTCTATCACTTCCCTAAAATTTAATCCTTTGAGATTAAGCTAATTATTTCAAAGGCAGTGACTTTTCGGCCAGTGGTAACTCTCAGCTACTCTGAAGCAAGACTATTTCCTTTTCTCAATGCTGGGTATCCTTTTTTTTTTTTAATTTTATTTAATTTTATTTTTTTTTTAATTTGCCAGAGGATGCATTTGCTCCCTGCAGAGTAGGGATTGGTAGAGGGAGAGATATTCACCATGGGGAATAGTCATGCCACCCACAATCCCTTTTCCACCTCTCCTTTTGGGAGTTTGGATTTGTATGTATACATGCCCGGCTTGTTTTCAAGCTGCCCAGGTCCAGGATTTGTGGGATCCAGCCATCTTAACCAGATACAGGATGGCCCCATTCCTTGTTTTTTTGTACTTAACTTCATTATTAAAAAAATAAATTACTATTAATTTAATTCTGTCTCCTGTGTCCAACATTCTTACTTTATAATTTCCTTTTATAATACTGTCTTACTGATTTGCTATTTACATTTCTGATAAGCTGATCCACAATTAGCAATGTTATAGGTGAGCAGGCGCTCTCCCAATTTTGAAACCTCTGGGAGCTCACCTCATCTACAGAATTAATTCTGAACTCCTAGTGTGGCATGTGAGGCTGCGGTTGCTTGCTGCTTGTTTTACTGACCTCATCTTTCGTCAATGGCCTGCTCCAAGCCATTTCCTCACCTTCTATACTTACTATCTTAAAAGAACACAAGACATTTATGCTTTCAAAATTATTTTGTATTCAATTATTTAAAATTATTATTTTATTAATGAACAAAGGAGGCTCAACAAGTTATACACCTCGCCTGAGTTCACACACCTCTTTAGCAACAGAACTGTGGTGCAAAGTCACTCCACCTTGTGTCCTGAGCAACCCACTCATTAGGGGAAACAGAAGGACACTATTTATACCTCTGTCCACCTTTTTAATACAAAGTTCCTTGAAGGCAGGGCCTTCATTTTTCATCATCAGAGCTGAGCACAATTTCTGGCATGTTACAAGTACCCAACCAATGAATATTAAACCTATTGTACATAACAGAAAAATCTAGAGAACTGTGGGGCAAAAATGTGTGTGAACATGTATCCATGTGGATCATTTCTCATATATGAATAAAATAATGATAAAAACTGAGCACAAAGTAAAACAGTGGTCAAAAATATATCTGTATAACCATTTTTTTTTTTTTTTGGAGAGATTTTCGCTATAGGGCGCGTGCGCTCGCCAGCCAGACAGAGAGAGACAGAGAGTCATCAGAAAAAAAGCGAGAAATCACCCCCGGGGGGATGGTCACGCCGCAATCCCTTCTCCTCCATTCTCCTCTCGGGATCTTGGGCATGCATACACACGCACCCGGCGTGAGTTTTAAGCCACCGGGTCTGGGACACGAACCGCGGTCGACTACGTGGGAGTCCAGCGACATAGCCATTACACTAACTGCTGGTTCCCTCTGTATAACCTTTTTAACAGAGGCTTTTTTTGTGTGTATGTGTGGCCATTGGGCATGTGCACTTGATGGAGAGAGACAGAGAAAGAGAGGGAAAGTGAAAAATCACCTCCCCCAGGGGAAATAGCCATACTGCAATTCCTTCTCTATCCTTCTCTTGAGATTTTTGGGCATATATGCACACACACCAGCCTGTTCTTCAGGCCATGGTGTTGGGAACTCAAACCACAGAGTTGGCCATGTGGGAAACAGAAGGACACTGTTTCAGCCCCTTACCCACCATGCTACTTCTTGGCCCCAAACAGAGGCTCTTTTTTTGTTTTTTGTTTTTAGTTTTGTTTTGTTTTGTTTATCAATACTTCACAAGCAAAAGGATTACAGGAATACAGATCACTTTACAAATAAACATAACTTCTAATTTTCACAGCAAAACAGAGGGTCATGATTCTTAAAATGTGTCCTTTGTAAAACAATAGCTCCTGGCTCATACAACTCACATAGTTCTACTGGAGGTAGCATTTGCAGCAAGTCTGAAATTAATGTGTGGCCAAACTAACAATATGTCTTTCCTGAATTTTGTCGCTGTCTCACATCACACTATTCATACTCATTCATATTTCATAATGGGTTTTAAAAAATGTTTTCTCATGTTTATTTTTTGCTTGTAAGATGAGGTTAAGGGAAATCAAAAAAATTGCCAGAAGAAATGTGTGTGTGTGTGTGTGTGTGTGTGTGTGTATGTATGTATGTGTGTGTGTGTGTATGTATGTGTGTGTGTGTGTATATATATATATACTTTTTTTTTTTTTTTTGGTGGGGGACAGGGAAGAAGATTTTTACTGCAGGGTGTGTGCTCTTGCCAGAGAGACAGAAAGTGAGAAGTCACCCCCTCAACACAGATGGTCATGCTTCTCCTCCACTCTCCTCTCAGAACTTTTGGCATGCATGAACACACACATAGCATGAGTTTCAAGCCACCAGGTCTGGGACTTGAATTGCAGTTGCCCGTGTGGGCGTCCAATAAGGTAACCATTATGCCATCTGCTGGTTCCATATTTTTTTTTCTTTTAACTGTTGTTAAAATATTTAACATAATATCTACCCACTTAACAAAATCTTGAGGGCATAGGGCCAGCAAGTGATGTGTGGTTAAGGTGTTGGACTCCCACATGACTGACTATGGTTCAACTCCCAGACCTGACAGGTTGCTTTCTCATTTTCCCTCTCTCTCTCTTTCTCTGGTCAAATTAAAAATAACAATAACAATAAATAAATAAGACTGCATACTTCTTCAAAAGAATCTTAAGGACATAATACAGTATATAGGCACAAGGCTGTACAGAAGATCTGTAGCACTTTTTCATCTTGCATAACTTTATGTATCCACTAAACAGCAGCCCCCCATCTTATCCTTACCCAGTCCCTAGCAATGACTATTCTACTCTCTATTTCCATAAATTTGACTACTTATATTCCTCATATAAATGAAATCACAGAGTATCTGTCCTTTTGTGACTGGCAAGTTTAGCCATGTGATCTCATATGGCAGAATTTCCTTCAAGTTTGAATATTCCATTTTGTGTGTGTGTTTGTGTGTGTGTGTATGTGACATTTTCTTTATTCATTCATCTGTGATAAACATTTATGTTGTTTCTATATTTTAGCTAATTTCAACAATGCCATGAAGAACATCAGAGGGCTGATATACCTGTGAAATTCTGATTTCAATTTTTTAAGATATATATCTGCAAATGAGATTGCTAGGTCATATGGTAATTTCATTTTTAATATTTTTCCAAACCTCCATATTGCTTTCCATAGTGACTCGACAATTTTACTTTCCCACCAACATTTTATAAGGGTTCTAATCTGATTGTATCCTCATCAACAAGTTCTATTTTTGTTTTGATACTAGCCATCAAGTGAGGTATTACTTCATTGTGGCTTTTGATTTGCAGTTTCCTGATGATTAATGATGTTGAGCACTTTTTCATACACCCGTTGTCCATCTCTGTATCTTCTTTAAATAATTATCTATTCAAACCTTTGCCCATTTAAAAAATCAGGTTATTTTTTGCTTTTCTATTGAGTTGCAAGAGTTTCTTGTAAGTTTTGGAAAATAGCTCCCTATTAGATGTGTGGTTTATTAATACTTTCTCCCATTCCATAGGTTGCATTTTTACTCTCAACTGTTTCTTTTACTGTGCAGTATGTTTTCACCTTGATATACTGCCATTTCATTTATGCTTTGGTTTTTGATGTCACATCCAATAAATTATTGCCTAGAACAAAATCAGAAGATTTTCCCCTATATTTTCTTCTAAAAGTTTTATAGGTTATAGTCTTATATCTAAATCTTTAGTGCATTCTGAGTTTATTTTTGTGTATGGGATAATATGTTGAAATAGAACTCATATACCATATTTGACCAAGTGCTTTAACAATTGATGACTACTAGCTATCTCATCTACACCATCTATTTCTTTCAATAGTTATGTCTCCCATTGGAAACATTACATAATTGTGTATCACTGTTAACCCCTCAGCATTTAGAGAATAAACATTTTCTCTTCTAAATTGTTATTGACAGCAAAATCTCGAAGAAAATCTATGCACTTACAACCGTAAGTCTTCCTCTTTTACTCCTTAATCCTATGGGATTAAGGCTCACAGGGGAACATATGGGATAAACTCAAGGTTACATCAATCTCGCACAAAGGGGTAAGAATGATCACACTATTCTAGTCCCCCACCATAACCTCTGGAGTAATAATGTTGCATTTCTGCCACTGAAAACGCTTCCTAATGTATGATTTCTTGTCTCTATTTCAGGTTTTAATAACAAATTCAACCCTTTTCTACCATTTCCTTTAATGCTTTGATAAACTTATATTATTATTTCTCTAGATTTCTCTAGATAAATGCTTGCTCTATCCCAGAGAAATATCAGAGAGAATAATTTTTCAATTTACTCCTGAATTTTACTTATTATTTTGAAACATTTTACAGTACATTGCTCAGTCCACTATATAAAAAGTTCTCTCTTAAATTCTTTCCCATCCTTTCCCATGCCCAATTATAATTTTTATACTTTGAGCTGTCATTTTTGAAATATTATTTTACTAACTACAACATTCTTAAGCCAGAAGAGAAAGAGATATCATTTGTAACAATGTTTTTCTCATCTGTAATAACATGTATTGGAGGCTTTCTTTTTCAGTGTATTTTACATCGCCTCCAAACAAATCTGGGGTTAAAATTAAAAAGATATCTTGCTTTATGGGCTATGCAATGAAAAAGCATAATTTACACAGTGCACAACTAAACTGTACTGACTGGACAGAATCAATGGTGTAGAAGGAAAGCAATAATGCATCACAGGACCACACCTACCAATCAGTCAGCAGCACAGATGATCACATTAAGCCAGTGGCAAGCCATCAGCATACACATGCTTTCCTGTGACTTGAGGTAGGTTATCCACTTCCTATCAGCCTTTGGCCAAAGCTCTCTAGGAAATAACAGCAAACTATAAACTTCCAGTCTCTTATGAACATTCATAATGGATACAGTATGCAAATACAGCCACCAACATTTCTAGGGAGTCTAAATTTGAAATGATTCAGTGTTACTGGAGTCGATTTTTAAATGAAAAATTCAGATACAATGGCAAGGCAGTTTTTCACAACTCTCCTGGTATGGTTGAGGAGTTCATGTAGGTATTTTGGGGAATTATATACTTCATGATGAAATAAAATATATATATATATA
>NW_006204064.1:840177-847057 GCF_000334495.1 Tupaia belangeri chinensis
ATATATATATATATATATATATGTATATATATTTTTACAAACAGCTAGGTTTATGAAGAATAGTGTATAAGTCTGCTGAAATATCTAAGTAAACATTTCATTTATTTGAAGAAGCTAAAATGCTTATACTTCCAGGGTATAGAAAAATCTAGACTGATGGGACCAGCAGTTAGTGTAATGGTTATGTCATTGACCTCCCATGTAGTCGACCGTGGTTCGAATCCCAGACCCAGTGGCTTAAACTCACACCGGACACTTGTACATGCATGCCCAAGATCCTGAGAGGAGAATGGAGAAGAAGAGATTGCGGCATGGCCATCCCCCCTGGGGGAGTGATTTCTCGCTTTCTGTCTCTCTGTCTTTCCGGCGAGCGCATGCGCCTGATAGCAAAAACCTCTCAAAAAATAAAAAAAAATTGCCTAGATCATAATGTTGGCATAATGGCTATGTCACTGGACTCTCATGTAGTTGACCATGATTCAAGTCCCAGATCTGGTGACTGAAACTCATGCCAGGCACATGTGCGTGTGTGTTCAAGATCCTGAGAGGAGAATGGAGAAGAAGGGATTGCGGTGTAGCCATCTCCCCTAGTAAGTAATTTCTCACTTTCTGTCTCTCTGTCTCTCTCTGTCTTTCTAGTGAACACACACACCCTATAGCAAAAACCTCTCAAAAAAAAAAAAAGGAAATAAAAGGAAAGGAAAAGAAAAATATAGACCTTTTCGTTTCTTTTCACTAGTAGCAGCAACCTCTGTAAGTACTATGTTGTGTCCCTATGCTATGCCAAGCACTGTCCTAGGTGCTGGTGACCCAATAGTGACTGTAAAGTCTCCAAAACCCAACTCCTGTAGAGTCTACATTCTAATCAATGTATTTTGTTCATCTTTATAGATATGAACCAAAAGATGCATATTTTCACTTCTGAAGTCTTTAATATTGAATTTAATCAAATTTTAATACATTTCTGAGAGAAAATAGATTATTAAAAGTCAATCACCTTCAGAAAATGTTTGGCGGATATTTGGGGAAAACGTTATTGGTCTGAAATTCTTTCAACCACCCATCTACTTCACAAAATGTTCTGCTGCAAATGAAACTGCACCAACTATAGAAAAAAAAAGTAGAAATAAAATATAGCATCTAATGTGTACCTCTTATTTTATGCTGTCCTATTTGATTTTGCTTTTTATGACATCCATCTCTGTCCTGAGTTCACAAGCAAGCCCCATTAAAACCTCACGTTCAGTAGAGCTTTCTTGAAATTTTGCAAAGTGACAAACAAATGAGAAGAACATATACCTTAAAAACTCATCACTGATGCTCTTGATCAATAGGTGGCATCAATAAATTTTAAACATGTGGGCAAGACTATTGGAGCCAGACAAGGATTTTTCTTAATGCGGATAGTGAAGTCATTTAGGCAGAGAGAAGGGGGGGAAGACTTATAATAAAAGTGAAATGATTACAGGATACATTCAAACCATAAATAAACACTCCATTAAGTTATAAAATTCTCTCTATATGTTCTTAGGAGGACTTCCTGCCTGCTACTTAACTTAGAGGAAAAAAGTAAAGGTCTATTAATCATTCATTCGGCCAAAACTTACTGAATCCTGCTCTATGCTCAGCACAGCACACCATCATCAAACTGTGTGCTGAGGATTTACTGTCCCAGACATTGTGGTCAGGAATTACAAGCCTCACCTCACTCGACCAACAGGCACCACTCTAAGCTGGATGTTACCTTTAACCTTATTTTATATTGGGTTGTTGGGAAAGTCATGATGCATTTTTGCATAGAAGAACAGAAAACACATCATGACATTTCTGAAAACCTAATAGACAATGTAAGAGAGGTTACATTGTCTGCCTGTAGTCACATAGTAACTAAAGAATAAGAAGCTAAGGGATCAACAGTTAGCATACTGGTTATGTCGCTGGACTCCCACGTAGGAGACCGCAGTTTGAGTCCTGGACCTGGTGGCTTAAACTCACCCTGGGCGCATGTGTGTGTGTGCCCAGGATCCCGAGAGGAGAATGGTGGAGAAGAGATTGCGGCATGGCCCTCCTTCTTGGGGGGTGATTTCTTTCTGTCTGTCTCTGTCTTTCTGGTGAGCGCATGTGCCCTATAGCAAAAACTTCTCCAAAAGAAAAAAGCTAAATGAGGGTTAGTCATCTCTTAAAAACATGATGTTAGCTACTCCATTTTAATGTTTTCAAATCAGCTGCTTAATATGTGAATGTATTTGCATAAGAATAGTATTTCTGAGTTGAAAGGATAAACATTATCTACTAACTGAATAAACTGTAGAAGTGAGCTCATTTCCCATGATCACATGGCTAGTTACAGGCAGAGATAGAACTAGAATAGGTTCTAATACAAGGTTGATTCTGTATTCTATATATAATTGTTAATGAATAACCATAAAGATAATAGAAGCTAATATTTGTAGAGTCTAAATATTCTTAAAGATTCTAAGCTCTATAAATGCAACTCCACAACTTTATGAGACAGGTCCTACCATTTCCATGTTACAAATGTATAATGAGAGTACACAACAGTATCTTTGCTCCAAAAGCTTGGTCCTTGACAACCACATTTTTCTGCCTTTTAATTGTAAAATCTAGTATTCTCAATGTACCAAACTTAAAAATAATTTAAGAAGAAAGCCCTGAGTTTTTCTATGATGAACCACCCCAGCTCAAATTTATATATATTTTTCTCAACCCCAAACCATGCTTTGAGACTCTGCCTGTCAATGTGTAGTCCTCCTTCCTCCAATAGCTGCCATTTCCAAGATGAGGGGCTGAGTCTTTAATTCACTGTTCTTCCTAGTACGTTTCTGTCAAATGCAGTAACAGTACTAGAGAGTCAGCAAATGCCACAGAACTGGATCATATACATTTATATGTAAATTTATTTGAAAAGATATATGCTATAGCTTCAAAAACACATATAATGAAAAAAATATACATGACTTTGAAAACATTTTTATACTAAATAAACAATTTTTTATTTCATTTTCTGTAAATTTTAGAGTCTGTATATCTATTTACACACATATATATATACTTTCATATATATGTGAAATGCATATTCAATTCTCTTCAAGCTTTTCATATATATGAAAACATACATATGTGTATATGTTTATAAACATGAATTATGCACATGGTATATAATATTTATTGCTGGCATCTGACTGAGATACTTCTCATTTATGTTATGAAATTTTAATAGAGGGCTCCTTCATACAAAACAATCAACCCTGAAATTCAGGAAAAATCCAATAAATATATTACAAATATTTAGATAACAGGTGTTTGACTGACTTAATTTAAGGTATTTGCTACCATCTGCACCCAAATCCTCACTATTCATTTTAATTAATAGCTACATACACCAAGTTCAGTAACAACTGCCTAGAATGATATATCATGGTATCTGAAATTTATTTTTAAAAATTAAAAATTCAATGATTATATAAATTAACTAAATATTAGTAACCTAAATTCAAATTTGGAATAAGAAAGAATTATTTCATTGTATTTATTATTATTATTTAAAATCTGACTGGAGAGAGAGAGAGAGAAAGACTAAGGGAAAGTGAGAAAGCAAGCTACCAGATTCAAGACTCAAACCACAGTTGGCCATGTGGGAATCCCATGTCTTAGCCACCAGGCCATCTGTTGATCCACAGAAGAACTATTCTTTGAGAATGATGTTTTAAAACTCATGCTGATCACTAAATAATCACTACTGGGTTGAACCAATGCCCTAAAACCTTTTCTAAAAAACATAGTGAATGATAGCAGCCATGGTGCCTAAAACACCGAAATTGCCTAGGCTACATCTAATACACTAAATGACCTATTTCTATCAGCTTAGTTGTATGTTTGGTCAAATTCTGTATGTCCATTCTCAAACCTATCATAGTTTTGATTTTATTTACATGATTTAAGTACAAAACAAACTGATGAAATATGCTGAAGAAAACAGAGCCATTAATTCCATTACGTCTTTGGAAAGATGAGATAAATCCAAGTGGTCAGAATGATTGGCTTTATATTAGGTATAGGAGAGAGATCTTTATAAGGTGAGAAAAAAAGATGGTAAAGTTCCAGAAAAATTATGCCTCAGATTGCTGTGCAGACATCCATCATTTTATTCCACTCTGAAGAAACCATAAGCAGTGCATCGCGAGTATCATATGAGAAAGTGGAGGTGGAACTCCAGTCAACAAACTTTCTCTTATTTTCAGAGAGTTTTGTTGTTGTTGTTGTTTTGTTTTTGCTATAGGGTGTGTGTGCTCACCAGAGAGATAGAAAGAGAGAAAGTACTCCCCAGGGGGGTATGGCCACACTGTAATCTCTTCAGAGGGATGGCACCCTGGGTCAAATGGTCCTAGGCAGTGATTTCTCTGGGCACATCTTCCTTCTGATAGTCTTATAGCCAAAGTCACATGGAGCAGCCAAGTAAAATGGCAAGTAACACTCATTTATTTTGGGGTACCATGTGTCTCCAGACTCTTGGCTTCAAGAATCCCTCTTTTTTAAATTCCCGGATTGCTCAGTTTATAAGCAAATATACTGTCCTTTGTGAAACATTAAAGAATGTCTGAAAAATGTGCTGTTCAAGAACAAAAAGATTCACTTCTCAGGCTTTTTCAAAAGCATTTCCCTTCTTGCGTTGCTTCATGGGCAAGAGATTCACATACTGGTCTTCATGCACTGATGTTGTGTTTACATTTAAGCCACTCTTCCTCATAGTTTCAGTCCTTTACTTTGCCTCATCACTCCAAACTACTCTCATCCCCAATTCACTGCAGTCTGAAAGTATCCAAACTCTGTCACAGCCCTGTGAGTTCTGACCTGACCTAGCTCCTTGAGTCTCATTTAGCATGAGCTGATGGAGTCGAGAACGTAGTCCATTAGTGAGTCAAAGACTTCTTAAACAAACAAATGGTTCCCGAGCTTCTCTTAGTGATGCTGAAAACAACTTGCTGTCCTGGGTTCTCTTTCTCCATGCAAATTCCAGACAAGCAATTGGTATCTACCCAGTCACCAGTTCTCAAGACTATATTATCTTCTAAACAAGGAGAAACTGGGCTTGTTACACTTCTATGTCATACCATTCCACATGTCCTACTTCCCTCCTCTACTCAGAAGATGGCAGATAAGC
Organism: Tupaia belangeri chinensis; assembly: GCF_000334495.1. Lineage (NCBI taxonomy): Eukaryota > Metazoa > Chordata > Mammalia > Scandentia > Tupaiidae > Tupaia > Tupaia belangeri. Next base: position 845,360 of record NW_006204064.1, read on the forward strand.
GAAGTCATTAACACATTGCCATTACAATATTTGTAAGGAATTTTGGGGTCAATCAGTAGCTTGGTGGTTAAAGAGGCTAGACTGTGCAGTATGAGTCCTGAACCTGGCAACTTGGAAAACATACCAGGCACATATGTGTGCATGCCCAAAAACCTGAAAAGAGAAAGAAATGGAGGAGAAGGGATTGCACTGTGACCATTACCCATAGTGGGTGAGGGAGTGCTTTCTTACTTTCCCTCTCTGTTTCTCTCTAGTGAGCATGCATGACCTCAGACAAAATGTAAAAAGAAATTTTAAACATGTCAAATTAAGTATATGTAAAATAATGGTAACATTTGATATAATAATGATTATATAAAATTTAAGTGTTTACTGTGTACCAGGGTCCTATGGTTAGACTCTCACCTGCACTGTCACTTCATCCTCTTGGAAAGTCCCCGAGAAAAGTAGTATTGCTACCACATCATAAGGAAGCTCAGTATACAAAACCTGCCCAGATGTAAACTCATTAACTCAAACTCTCAATCCAAACTGTACAGCCCAGAGATCCGTCAAATGCAACTAAACATATAAACGAAATTTATACAAACCTATAATAGTTTTTCTCCTCTTGTACTATTGTTCTAATATTCAATGGAGCAACAAATCTCTAGAATTTGTCATTTCCAGGTATTTTCAGTAAAGCTGGCTCTTCATACAAACGCTATCCTGGCATCTTTCTCCATTGCTCATAACCGAAGTGCAAATAACATAGAGCAATATGTAATATTTAGAATTTAAGATGGCTTTTACATTTGAATATATTCTGACGCTCCAATTAATTGCAATGCAGCAAGAGTAACGTATCTTTACCTGCTTAGATATAAAAACTGGCTAAAAGGATTCACTCTTTCTCAGAAATTTGTAAGCTCAGCCCTTTTGTTTCCTTTGCTGTTGTTCTTAGAACTCGCTGTTGTAATCTTTCAAAGGCCAATAAGGCAGAACCCGACATGAGTGTCTTTACCTCATGTAGCTGGCAAAGGAGCAAAAATAGGAGTAAAAAGCAATTTTATTCTGAAAGAACAACCTAACTTGGAAGATATCGCTGACACTTGATAAATTACTGATGAGCTCTACCTTCACCCTCTTCATCTTCCATTTTGACTATGCTATCAAGAAGTTTGCGTAAGTCACTTATGTACTAATAAAATGTCAATACAGGGACTTTATTCAATAAACTGTACAAGTTACTAAAAAAGAAAAAGCTACTGATTGTTTAACACTAACTACAGATATTCTTCTCAACAGTATTTTCTTGGGAACAAGAGGCGTCTCCACTCATTTAACATTGAAGTAGCTCACTAAATCATTGAAAAAGTGGGGTAGGAAAAAAAAATAAATAAAATCTTTAAAACAATTTATCATCTCTAACTTCTTAAACAATTGTTTCCTTTTTTGTTTGCCTTAGAGAATAGGCACAGAAAATAATCATTAATCCATAAAGAACACAGAATATAGTCATGTTTTTTAAAACAGCCACATATAAACTTTTAAAATTATTATCATATAAAAGCAGTTGTTAATCTTAGTCAAGAAGTTCTTTAAGAGTTAATATTACTGTGTGTGTGTGTAGAGTACTATTTTTAAAAATCGACTTTATGATGCACACAGAGATGCTTTTAAAGTTCAACTTTCCGTCCCATTTATCTATTGTCCTGC
>NW_006204064.1:847223-850578 GCF_000334495.1 Tupaia belangeri chinensis
CCTGCTGAAAGTTGACTCTTGTCCAAGTACCATTATTCTTGTCTGTCATTTTAGGTCATTTTCCCTCCCAGTCACTCTTAAAGAAATGCAACTCTTTTTCAAAGAAACATGATTCTGTCATAATGCCCAATTGCTTTTACCATATAGCTATGGAAACTGATTCAGATTCCTAATTAGCTAAGACTTTTTACACAGGATCAAAAGAACTTGGGGTGGGGATGAGATGGTCTGTAGAAAAGATATGATCCTACCCCTCTAATTTATAAGCAAATGATAGAACTTTCTGGCTAGAGAGAAACTGCCCAAAGACCTTAAGTTCTGCCAATTAGAAAGTGAAAGAACGAACAGTGCATTTCTTGATGTAGCTTTATAACTAAGCCGCATCTGTAGAGAAGCTGGTCACCAGGTAGGCCTGGTGACTCCATGTAGATTACTGTCAGTACCCTAGAAAAGTGACCATCAGATACCAATGCACATATCACATGGACAACATGTTAAAACAGTTTTCTGGGCCCTATCTCCAGAATTTCTAATCCACTATGTCTGAGTGGGACCCATGAATTTGCATGTCTAACAAGCTCATGGCTGATGCCAAATGTCAGGCACATGACCACACTTTGAGATGACATTAGAATACTCTGATTCTAAAGCACTTGGGCTAAGTTATCCCAGACTGCACCTAAAATTCTATTGTAGGATGACTGTAGGCTTTAGCTTTAAGAAGCTGAAGCACTTAGACATTTCCTACCAAATGTCTTCAAAGAAACCACACTGCTGCAATGGCAGGCTATCTTCTTTAAAAAAAAGAAGGGAAAAAAAATGGAACTTGAAGTAATAGTTCTTCACTTGGAACAGAGAACAAGCTGACTGTGGTTTGCAAAGGCCTATCTCATTCCTGATCCTTTATCATTTCAGAGAAATGTGAGCAGTCTATGTCAAAAACACACATTGCACATTACTAGGAAGCCACTCACAGGGCCAACTGTAATTTTATTTAATCCTGTCTGAACTTGCTCTTCTTATATGTTTTTTCCCCTGTAGGCACTCATGAGTTTCTTTTTTTTACAAGAAAGAATTCAAAGACACAGACACAGATATGATTTCACCAAACTAGACACTTTAAAAAAAAAAAAAGAAAAGCGTTTCTGTTTATAGAAATATTCTATATTACCCATCATCTGATTCAAAGAGAAAATCTAAGATCAATAGCTGGACTTCAGAAGTGATTAAATAAAGATCACCTAAAAGTCACATGTTTGATAACATTTCCATGCCTTTCATGTGCAAATCCATACAGTCCTAGTTGGAAGACCGAATATTCAAGGACAAAGACATACTCCTTGTTAAGAAACAAAACACCCAGCTCTTGCAAACCCAAATGTATATAGTGCCTGTTAAGTGATATAAGCTAAAGGATCAAGTCAGTAAAGGAGGCAGAGGAGTGGGAACAACGGAAAACTGGAGAATCTTAACCTTATCCAAAGAAAGCTGCAGCTAATTAGCTCCAGACAAAAGTCCAATTCTGACAACATCAACTGGGTCATCCTTGGGATTGTTTCTGTTTTCTGCTTGTTCTTTTGTTCCTATTCTTTTATGTATCCAGTGATTTTAAGCTGAATTACAGATGCTATGTATGAGAAATTAAAGAAACATTGGATGATGGTATCCCCCACCAAAGAAAACCCATCCTAGCCTCTGGTGGGTAGTCTCAGACAGGGCAGGTTGTTTTTATTCAATTCAGAAGTGGGTTGACTTAAAGCTGGTTGATGTTAGGAAAAATGTAGTCCCGCTCTGGTTGGCCCAAACTCCTTGGGAATAGTTTGAAGGCCTGTGGTGTTGACTCGTGCCCCTGTAGTTCGTGGGTGTATAACTTCAATTATTTTATCCTCAGCACTCTGAGACTGCCAGAAACTTTTCTCTGCTCTTCAGTGACTTCTTTTCTAGTCTCACATCCTGTAAGGCACAAAAACACCTAAAGGTGTAAATTTGCTCAGGATCAGGCTAAAGTCCCAGTACCTGTCTTCTCTCTGAGATCTCCGTCTCTCCAAATCCTAGCTGCAAACTTCAAAGGTTGTGCCTCAGCCTTGGGAGACTGCTAAAAATTCTTCTTCCTTTCACGTATTAACTTCTGCCTGATCTTACAGCTGCTCATCCTGGTCAAAACTGTCATGTTCCCTGAAGGGAAAAGCAGCTTATAGATTCTATAGTTCCTTGTTTCCTAGGAGTCTTGGTTTTCTTGGAAGTTCTTTGATGTCTTTAAATTAAGTATATTTCAGATCTTCTTTCAATTTTGTTTTCCCATTGTTTTCCCAATTTAGCCAGAAGTACACATTCCCTGGTTGATTTTATACAGCACTATAAATGCCTTTTGAAGAAAAAAAGTTTTATTCTGAAATTGGGTTCAAATTAAAATGTAAACATTTAATGTGCACAAACTATGTAGATATTATTTTGGTAAGATGACTACAAATACAATAATAAATACATCCTATTCCAAACAAGACATCAATGAATTCTCTTGGTTCAATGATCTTCTTTCAGACAGATATGTCAAGCAATTTTTATAATTTGTCAGGAGCCCTAAAAGAAATTTCAAATAACCATAAATCAGTGTTATAGTTTAGAGTACTTGAGATGTTGTAGATAAATATTTGATGACAGACGGACACTAGGCAGAGGACTGTTTTCATCTAATTCAGTAATAAAAAAGTGACAAGACATGCACTCTTATATTTAGCATGGAGCAAGATGAGGATGTTGCTGAAAAAAATATCGCTCCCACAGTTGCCAATCTCCAGCTCCACTTAAAGCAAAGAAAAGGATATTTAACTAGGGATATTGGGGCTGATAGGTGGCATGGTGGCTAAGGGTGCTGGACTCCCATGTGGCCAATTGTGGTTCAAGTCTTGGACCTGGCAGCTTGCTCACTCACTCTCACTCTTGCTCTCTCTCTCTCTCGCTCGCTCTCGCTCTACCCTTCCTCCCTCTCTGGTCAAATTAAAATTAATTTATTAAATAAGATTTTTTAAAATGGGGATACCATCTAACTTAAGCCTTTCTGTATAAGGAAGTACCCTAGGTAAGGATATCCATAAGAGAGATGGGAAAATAACACACAGTAATGGGAATGATCTGATATTTTCCAAAGGGGACTTCTAATATAGCCAAAAAATAATCTGTAGAGGAAAGTAAAAGAGCAAAAATAAATGATCTTTATCAAAAATGTGAACTGTTCTTTTAGAATATTGCCATCAGAACATCTAGTCTGAGGAAGAAGTCATTCTCTTTTTTCTTTTTTTTTTTTTTTTTTTTTAGAGGTTTTTTCTATAGGGGGCATGTGGCCCCAAGAAAAAAC
>NW_006204064.1:850759-904415 GCF_000334495.1 Tupaia belangeri chinensis
TTTTTTTTTTTTTTTTTTTTTTTTTTTTTTTGAGAGGTTTTTGCTATAGGGTGCATGTGCTCACAAGAAAGACAGAGAGACAGAGAGACAGAAAGCAAGAAATCACCCCCCCAGGGGGGATGACCACACCACAATCCCTTCTCCTCCATTCTCCTCTCAGGATCTTGGGCACGCACACACACACGCCTGGCGTGAGTTTAAGCCACCAGGTCCAGGACTCGAACCGCGGTCCACTACATGGGAGTTCAGTGACACAGCCATTACGTTAACTGCTGGTCCCAAGAAGTCACTCTCTACCACACAGAAAGCTTGAAAAGATCACAAGGACCTTGGGATGAGATTGTCCCTAGTGGATGCAAACCTGACCTACTTCTAGGACTATACTGACTACAGTAGGGGATTCCTGTTTGGAATACTCTAGTCTCTTCCTTAACATGCCTGTACTCCATGTGTGTGATTACTAAGAGCAAATTTTCTGGCATTCAAATGATGAGGACATGGAAAAAGATCAAAACATGGCACATATCCTAACCAATATTTTAATTTTTACTATAATTGAGTTTTAAGATTGAGTCATAATTCTCTGTGGCCTGACGATTAAGGGAGCCATATTCCAAATGGGCAACCATACAGTTCAGTCCTGTAGCTTGAGAAACACACTGAGTACATGTGTGTGTGTGCACCCCAAATCCTGATAAGATGGAGAAATAGAGGAGAACACATTGCAATGTGACCATTTCACATGGGATGCTTTCTCCTTTTCCCTCCGAGGGGGGGGGAGATTAAGTCACAAAAACAATGAGCCAAAAACTAAACAAAAAAAATGACCTCAGTTTGGTGTAGACTATCAAACGATATATCAAATGACAGCCCAACAAAACAAAACAATAAGGGAGCATTTCTTGTATGTGAGAAGCTCTGTGCCAAGGATATTATATGAAATCTGTTCTTCGCAGTCACTCTTTGAGGTAAATACTGCCATAATCCTCATTTTTACAGATGAGAATAATGAAGCATGGAGTGGTTTAGTAATTTACTCAAGGTAGTAAGTAGTACAGAGGCAACTTGAAACTGGGTCTCTGGATACCACATCAAAAGCTCTTAACCACATCATTTTACTGGTCTCTTGGACTGCATTGATCATTTTAATGTCTAGCCACATATTCCCTGTACTTTAATAATGTTACTTAGGATTATGGACATGTGCCTTTCCTAGCTATCTTTAAATTCCAAGCTCACTATAAAATTAATGACATCTTGGGAGCCATGATTCTTCCCTGGTACATCTAAGAACATGGTTTATGAAATCTTTATATCTAGTTGAAATGTGTTTACTAAGTCTTGCCAGGAAGCTCATTTTACGAGGAAATTACACACAGGTGATATAAAATGCTATAAGGCTAAGAAACTTTCATTCTAACCAGTCCTTTTTCTCCAAGTAACTTGGTAGAATTGGAAAATTAAGCACCTGACCTATTCCCTTACACAGAGTGCTAGGCCTCCCTAAAGACCAGTCAATACAAAAAGGATAGAAGAACTTCAGAGCTGGCCCCTGGAGTCTACCCCCTTTAATGCTGCTTAACTACATACTAGTGTTTGGATGAAGTCATCTTTGAGTAGGCACAAACTTGCTTTGATTGCTTAGAAACTTCACAATGCAAATTGGTATCTCAGTGAACATTTATTAAGCATAGTGAAGAGAACTGGAATCTTGGGCTATATGCCAGTGTCCTCTCCCTGGCTTTTCTGCCTAACAGCTGTGCAACTGTGAGTAGCCACGCTGTGTGCCTCAGTTTCCTCCTCAGTAAAATGATGACAACCTGTCTCAGGAGGTTCTTATGAAGGTGGCATATATAAAAACACTTTGGAAACAATCAAACATAAGATTAATCTGTATACATAGGAGGAGACTTCCAAAAGTTCATCATAAAATGGAAATGAAGTCCAAAGTTTTTTTGGTGTGTGTGTATGTATGTGTGTATATATATATGTATGTATGTGTGTATACATTAATTTGAAATCCAGGCATAGCTTTTTATAATATGCATTGTCCATGAACTTTCATTGTCCAAGAAGAACCTCTTGTCCACACACACATAAACATATCTCTGCATGCACTAAGTTGTTCATACTATCTAGGTGCCCAGGACCACAGGAGTGACAGAGGTGAAGCGAGCAGATAGGGGAAGCTGGCTAAGCCACCCCAGGGAAGTGAACAGGAGAAGAGATGCTGGATTTCCATAGTGTTGTGGAAAGGATAGAGAAAGCCCAGGCAAAGGTATAAGGATAAAGAAGAATTTGCAAGTGGGCTACGGAATTGAGTCCTGGAGAGTCCCACTAGTGCTAGCACCAGGTATGGACAGGATTTGGAGATGAAATAGCAGCAAACAATAAGTCACTCATTAACCGAAAGTCATTTGATAGAGAAAAGTTGTATGTCAGAAACCATGAACCAAAAACACTAACAAAATACTTATTGTCAGGCAAGAAGTAAACATGTAACAAGAAGCTTGCATGTTAACAAGCTTCGAGGCTTTGAACAATTTATTAACAGCTGTGCTCAGACAGAGAGCCCGGGTTCATATAAGGGATCTGTTTGATTCCAGGGGTTGTGTTCCTTGACCAATGAGCATTATCACCATGTCAGCATACAAACCACAATGTCTATTAGGAGTATATTTCTGTAGATAAGAATATTATTGTGCTTAAATATATGGGGGAAAAAAACTCAGTGCTATACATTCAAATGTTAATTGCAGCTATTTTCATGTGGCAGGATTATTTTCTCAACATCCTTCAGTGCCATTTGACTTTTATCATCAGAAAGAGAAAATAATTAAAAAGTTTAAATGGATCTTTATTTTTCCTCCTTAAGGATACTTCTATTATTTCAAATCGATGTGGAAAATCTGTGCAAAAATAGAAATGAGAGGATTAGAGGAAGAGTTCATTTAGGGTTAAATATTATAAATTTGATTTTTAATGTATTTATGGGCTATCAGGAAGCAGTTGAAAATATCTGACTCCACCTAATCTAGTGAGAGCTTGGACTTGAGGTTCACGCTCAGGGGACTGGGGCAAACAGTCACTGAGGCTCTTTACAAACTATATAGTGCCCACTCCCAAGACTTTCAGAGGGAACCCTGCTAAGAATCACTAGTACACTTTGCAGACAGCAGTGAGCAATTGCACTTTAAATGTGTTGGCTTGGAGAAAAAGCTAAGCGGTCACTGATGTGGCCGTCTTTCTCAGCACTGCCTGCTGAGGAGGTGTCAGCCACCTCCCATGCAGGTGGGGAGCCTTAATGGTTGGCCATCCTCATTTCTGTAGTCTCTATCTGGCCCACCGCCTTGTGGCATTATGCCTGCTCTTAAAACCCTTGTGAAGCCCAAAATGGTCAAAAAAGAGGACAAAGAAGTTCATCGGCACCAGCCTGACAGATATGTCGAAATTAAGAATAACTGGGACCAGCAGTTAGTGTAATGGCTATGTCGCTGGACTCCCATGTAGTCGACCGCAGTTCCAGTCCCAGACTCAGCAGGTTAAACTCCTGCTGGGGGCATGTGCGTGAGTGCCCAAGATCCAGAGAAGAGAATGGAGGAGAAGGGTTTGCGGCATGGCCATGCCCCCTGGGGGGTGATTTCTTGCTTTCTGTCTGTCTCTCTCTTTCTGGCAAGCGCACACGCCCTGTAGAAAACACCTCTCAAAAATAAATAAATAAATAAATAAAATTAAAAAAAGAGAAAAAAATGTAAGAATAACGGCGGAAACCCAGAGCTATTGGCATCAGGTGCTAAGAAGATTTAAAGGTCAGATCCTGATGCCCAGCACTGGTTATGGGAGCCAACAAGGAAACAGAGCATGTGCTGCCCGGAGGCTTCCAGAAGTTCCAGTCCACAACAAGAACCTAGCAGTGCTGCTGAAGTGCAGCAAGTGTCACTATGCTGAGATTGCTCACAGTGTTTCCTCTGAGAAGTGCAAGGCCATCGTGGAAAGAGCAGTCCAGCCGGCCATCAGAGTCACCAAACCCAATGTCAGGCTGGTCAGGCTGTGCAATGAAAAAAATGGACAGGGAGCTCATGTGCATGTGCGTGTGCGTGCGTGTGCGTGTGTGTGTCTAACTGAAACCATAAAATATCCCTCTCAAAAAAAAAATCATTGATGTGTAAAAAAAAAATGTCATCAACATAAAGTCATGCAGATATGCCAATGGAGGAAGGTAAAAGGAAAGTATTGTAGAAAGCTCAGGGAAAGTCCCTATTTGGAGACTTGAAAGAAGATAAAAGGAAATGAAGGGGAGGAAAGTGAATAGGCAGTGGGAAGGAATGTGTGTGATGGGGCATAATTTTATTTTTTTAGGGTGTGTGCTCCCACCAGATAGGAGAGGGGGAAAATCACTGTCCCCTAAAAGGGTGTCTATGCTACAATCCCTTTTCTACCACTTTTCTCTTGGGGTATTGGGCATTCATGCATATGTGCCTGGCGTGATTTTCAAGCTGCTGGGTCCAGGACTTGAACCATATGGCTAGCAATGTGGAAGTCAGCCACTTTAAGCACCACACTCCCTGCCAGACCTGGGACATGATTAATAAGAACTTTCTGACATAAACACCTATCAATTCTTACACAATGGAAGAAAGTTTAAAATGTAAAACTTTGCTTGTTTTAAAGTAAATTTTTTTAGGGACCAGCAGTTAGCCTAATGGCTATGTTGCTGGACCCTCATGTAGTTGACTTCAGTTCAAGTCCCGAACCCTCATGTAGTTGACCTCAGTTCAAGTCCCGAACCCAGTGGCTTAAAAACTCATGCTGGGCGCGTGTACATGCATGCCCAAGAGGAGAGTGGAGGAGAAGGGATTGCAGCATGGTCATCCCCCCCTGGGGGGAGATTTCTTGCTTTCTGTCTCTCTTTCTAGCAAATGCATGTGCCCTATAACAAAAACCTCTCCCCCCAAACAAACAAACAAACAAAATTCCAGAAAACTATGTCAAGGAACAATTAAAATCATAGCATATATGTGTTTTTGGGTGCTATATTTTAGATATGAGTGTAGAATATCAGATAAATAAAATTTCATGAAGGATATTAAATGTCAATTGATTGCACTAGCACCACAACTCCAAGAAACAGTACACATAGTTGGAAAATCTCTCTTTGCCCCAAAATAACTTAGTACCGCTAAAACATATGTCAAATTTTTTTATGTGAATACCAAGTGAAAAAAATGAAGTAATGAAGCCTGACTCCCCAACAATAAGATATTTGCCAAACTGAGAATAACCCCATTGGTCGTACTCAGATATTTCATAAGGTCCAGGAGGTTTGGCCATTTCTGGCAATGTGGGAAAAAATAAAAATCAAAGGTTTGCCAAAAGAAACACTGACCATAAAGTTCTAACTATGAAGATAACTTAAAGATAAGGTCTTCAGTTCTACATGGTACTCTGGAACATTCTGTTTCAAATTTCTAAAGCTTCCTTAACTTCAAATCTCAGGCATAATTCAGTGGGGATATTCCAGTTTATGTTTCAAGTCTTGTGCTTTTTTATGTGGTTTTTGATCAGAGAGAAATCATTAAACATATGGACTGACCCGTAGCACAGTGATTAAGTGTTGTGCATTGGGAGCTGGATCCCATATGGCTGACCACAGTTCAAATCCAGGTCACAGTGACTTGAAAGACATACACGATACAAGTATGCACAAAATCCTGACTGAAAGGAAAAATGGAGGAAAAAGTCTTGCCACATGACCATATCACATAAGGGTGGGTACAGGAGGTGCTTTCTCTCTCTCTCTGCCCCCACCAACATCAGGAAGTGCTTGTACCTCTGGTAATGCATACATACATACTACACTTTACTTCAATACTTCTGTGAGATTTCTCATGCAAATAAATGTTCAATCTAGAGAGCAAAATAGTCTAAGCATCTAGCTCCATTTTAGGTCCAGCAAAAATCAATTTATAGTGCAACTCTAAGCTAGAAAAATGCAGTAGAAACAGTCATGCTTGATAATAAAGTGACACTAAGTTGGTCTAATAATTAGTTACCTATTACCTGAGTACTGTACCAAGTGAATCATATGATTTAAAGCACTTAAATTAGAGAAAAATCCTATAAAGTGTTCAGTACTGGCCCATATGACAGATGCAAAAGGTGAAGTTCAGAGACTCTTTATTGTTGGCCCAAGATGTTTCAATTAAAGGAAAGTAAATTATAATACCGCTGATTATTAAGGAAGGATTCAACTGTTATAGGCAAAAGACATTGGAATTTATAAGAAACCAATAGAATGTGGCCAATAAAAGCATTTAAACATACTACCCATTTAATAAATTCAAAATATTGATTAGTAATTAACACATCAATCTTCTGAATGCCAATGGATAGTTCTAAAGCACTGGAGCTTGCTTGAAAGTTTCTTTTCGTGAGTTGATTAAATATTCTCTCCAAAATCTCATTTACATTATTAATTTACTCACCAACCTCTGTCTTCAGAGAAGTGTAAACCTCCATCTGGGTTCCTAAAGAGTTAGCACATCTCTTTAATGAAGGGGGTTTTGAATAAATTGAGTCATTTCTATTTTTATAGGTCATATTGCTAACAGTATTAACTCTAAATAAGACAGATGGTTAAAAAACAAAATACATGTTCCAGCCACAGTGGAGCGTGTTGCTAACATTACTGTGATCTGTACACTGGGACCACATGTGAGGCTCAGGTTTGATTGCTGGTCCAACCTGAAGACTGAGCACAGTGATGTGCACCTGTAATTTTAGCAACATGGGAAGGCTGAGGCAAGAGGATTATGACACAGAAAGACTCTTTTAAGGAAAAAAAAAAAAAAAAAAAAAAAAAACCAGAGTACTTTACAAGTATGCAAATGGGTGTCTTAAATATTGAACTATCCAAAGTTCATAAAAGACCTGACTCCAAATTGTGAAAAAGGACAATGAGTCATTTCTGTTGTTCACATGAATGATTTCTAACAGCAAAGAATATAAAAATGTGTCAAAAGTTTACAAGCTCAAGGTATAAACTGAACACTTTCTTTAGGAAAAGCTAGAGGCAAAATTAAAGACTATTAGAGAGATTTTGACATTTTGTTCTCTTGTGATCCAAATTATAGTAACAGAGTTGTGTACGCAATGATGCAATTATATGCTGTCATGCACAGTTTAATTATTTTATGCCTGAACAGATTATTTTTTTTTAAATCAAGCGCCCTGTAGAACTTATACACCTCAGTGCTTCTAACCTGGTTTTGCAACCCTTTCACTATATTCAGATTTCTAAGGATGAGATGTCTTTGCTAATTTAAGATCCTATTCTATTAAAATTCTTTCACCTATTTTTTTTTTTTGAGAGAGAGAGAGAGAGAGACTTTTGCTGTAGGGCACATATGCTCAGCAAAGAAACAAAGAAGCAAAGAGATAGAAAGTGAGAAATCAATCCCCACCCCAGGGAGGGATGCAATGCCACAATCCCTTCTCCTCCATTCTCCTCTCAGGATTTGGGGCATGCATGGACACATGCCCTGGTGTGAATTTCAAGCTGCCTGGTCTGGGACTTATGGTTGGCTGTGTGGGAGTTCACTGCCTTAATCACTACTCCACCAGCTGGTCCCTCATTTTTAAGTTCTTAAAGGTTAAGTTCTGTTTTATTCAGTGTTTGCTTTACAGAGAGGGTGAACTCAGTCAGTCTTTCTGATGCCATATGCATGCTAGGTACCACATTAGAATGGGAGACACACAGATGCAGAATGCAGAAGCTTACTGGCTGATGAAGAAATGAGATGAGCAGGGAGTTGCAAAACATAGAGGCATTTTTGGGTCATGACTATGCCTTCAGATTCCATAGTCAGACATGGATTAAATCCCAGTTGTGACTTTAGGTAAATTACTTATACTCTCTAACTTAACATCTTCATATGAAAAATGATGGCAATGAGAGCTCTGACCTTACAGGGTTGTTGTGTAGATTAAATGAGATGATGTGAAGCTTGTAATATAATGTTTAGCATATAGTATATGCTCAATGATTATTAGATACTGTAAGGATTATAGTAAGTATAATTAGTACTTTTCACATTATTATAAGTACTATAGTAAGCTATATAAGAATGCTAATAAGAGCTCTAAGAAAAGCTATAAACCCTCCTATAGTCACTCAGTCTCAAAAGCACTTTCAAGGGGGAGACGAAGACAATGTTGAGTAATAGGTCTTCAGTCTCCATGAGAAAAAAAAAAAAGATAATTGTTCTAGAAAAGGCATCACTTTCATTTAAATGACTATTTCATTTTAAGAAAGTAGTGTGTGGCTACCGATCAAACTGGAACCCTAGCCACGCTGTGGATGATCATTATCATAATCCATAAATTCATTTGCTGTGTCACGTCTCGGCATAAGAACGTTCATTTGTTACAATTATCCCTTCCATTTGACATGGAGAGAGAGCAACCATAAAACAATTTCTATTACCCTGGGAAGCTCCTCCAAATAATTAAAATTCTGAAGCTCTCCTCAAGTGAACACAGATCAGACCCTCATCGAGGGCACGTCCTATTAAATAAGCAGGCTCGTGTTTGTTGTTCTTGCAGTACAAGTCCTTGAGCTCACAAATCCCACAGCACCAAAAGTCATTATTTTTTAACCTACTTTTTTTTAATTCCCAATTTCATCTTCTAAAAAGGGACACCATTTCTTGGGCATGTCTGGGATCCTTTCTAGGTATAAGTCACTGTGCAAACATTGTTATGTACATGACGTAATCTTCCACAATCTTTCCAAGGAGGTACTCCTACTACCCAGAGTTTTAAAAATAAGGAAACTGAGGCACAAAGTGGTTAAGTCACTTTCCCAAGTTTCATATGCTCAAATATATCAGAGCTGTAATTTGCAGTCAACTTTAAACTCAGTGCCCAGTGTCACTATATTATAGTACATATACCTTGAGAATATGCTTTCTTATCCTTCTTTCCAAAAAAAAATTCCTCAAATTTAAAATATAAATTAAGGTGGGGCAGGTTGAAGCCTATGGAGTGAGATGAGGTAAAGTGAGGGGGTGAATGGATAAGAGAAAGAAAAAGAAGTCAAACTATTCAGCCACTGCACTCACAGTTAATATATAATTCAGACATCAATTCCTGTTAAGGATCCAAAAAATGGCCAGCCATCATCCATTCATGAGAACCAAACAGGAAACCCTTTATAATCAAAGGCTGAAACTCAATTTTCAGTCAAGATTTTAGACAAAAGGATTATTAATTCCTTGTTAGACTCTGAGATCTCTCCCCCACCCCTACTTTTTGAGCTTTGGCTCTGCAATCTTTTCATGGTCATTTATAGGGTGACTGGCTAGCCTTCTTCATAAAACAGGATGAAAGCAACTTGCCTGCATGTAAAACTTTAGAACAACAAATTGAACCAATTAAAGATCAATATGGAGTCATTGTAAGGATTAAAATGAGATAATGTTTTTCAACACAGTGCTAGATACATAATGGGTGTTTAACATGCTTGCTCTATTATTAATAATATTTATCTTGGATATTATCATGATTCCCAAAAAGAGTCATTTAGCTAAAACGGGAGCAATATTTGGATATTATCATGATTCCCAAAAAGAGTCATTTAACTAACTCGGGAGCAATATCATATTCTGGATGCCTTTCTCTCAAGGTAATACAACTTAAAAGGGAGAAATAATAACTATGACTAACTTCTGAAAATGAGGAATCCTAACAATGAATGTCCTGCTAATACTTGCGGGAATGCCTCCCTATTCAACAGGAGGGAAGTATTTTTTTCTTTTTTTGAGAGGTTATTGCTATAGGGTGTGTGCACTCGCCAAAAAGACAGAGAGAGACAGAGAGACAGTGTAAAGCGAGAAATCACCCCCCAGGGGGGATGGCCACGCTGCAATGTCTTCTCCATGCTCCTCTAGGGATCTTGGGCACACATGTACACCCACCCAGCGTGAGTTTAAGCCACATGGGAGTCCAGTGACATAGCCATTACACCAACTGCTAGCCCTGAGGGAAAGTAATTTTAATAAGTGTTAGGAGAAATGCAGCTTAGGATTAGGTTGGTATCAGAGAAGGGGAATTCATGAGGAGAGAAAAAACAAGTAATTTTATTTTAAAGGATCAAAATCCATTATTAGTAAACATGCTTACCAAATGCAGCTCCAATTAAACACCATTAACAATCGGATAAACTGAGACCCATGATTGGACTCATTGGTCCATTAATTCAAGAGATGGCTAATCCATATCCATGAAGATTCCCAATGGGATAGACTATTAGAAAGAGTTGGCATAAAAAGAGCCAACAGACTCAATTAATTCACATCTCATCAGATGCCCCTAGATAATGTTGGCTCATGGATGGATTTGTACAACACAAAATACACAGCATTGCATTTAAATATTTATACTTATAAATATTTTAAATATTTATAAACATAAATATTTAAAAGGGTGTGTACTTTTTAACTTATCATAGGGCTCAGAGAGAAAGGAAGGGTTGCCCAATTCCTGAGTACCTGAAATAATGGTGGCCCACAAGCCTTTGGTGAGCTCCTTTGGGAGCATTTATTTCATATTCACTCTGCCACATTCACTCCTACCCACTGCCAATGGCAGAACTAACTTGTTACTTTACTTCCATGCTGACTTTAGACATAATTATCAGTCTATAAAGTCACACTTTGGGGAACACCATGTCTTTTGAAAACAACACTAATTATGGAACTAACCTGTTTAGTTTCTTGCCCCAAAGATTCCATCTTTAACTTGACTTCCCCATAATTCACTGTACTTCAGCAATTAAATTAATGGCAGAGACAGCAGCATGGAATCCTTTAAACCCCTATGGGCTTGTTCCTTTGATTAGACCAGATCAAGGAAGCTGTAGCTATTTGCAAGCAGATTAGAGGGGCTCCCTTTTTTATTGCTATCAGCAATGAAGACTGAAAGGTCATGTGTGTTGACATCTTACCCATATCCATCTGTGACAGTTTACACTGAGATTATTCTTAAAAATGGCTTTGAATACAGCAAGATGATCGCATGGATCAGGAGACATGGAGGCGCCCTCAACACATTTCATGCAAAGATACTGAGTAGGCTTCAGGTTTATGCAGATCTACTTTCTCAACACACACTGACTGCTGTCTCCAGGTGCCAAGAACTGATACAGGAGTCATAAAACATTCAGTTAGGTTCCTCATAGCTTGGGGGCTAGGTGTATTCTAGTGCATTTATCTTAGATGGAAAGAAAGATGTTTCTTATCATATGTTTATCAGAAATACGAATGTAGTCTAGCTCCATCAAAATCACTTGGAGTTCTTCTATTAATGTTTAAATATATAGCTTCCCAAGCACTACCCCAGAGCTAATGAATATGTACCTTTTACGGGGTGAGCCCAGGGATCTATAGTTTCCAAAAGCTCCCCTAGAGAGTCTAATAATACCCCAGTACAGGGAATCATTGGCATTTGTCATAATACAAAAGTGTGAGACAGTATACATGAAGTAAATAAATGTCAACACTCAATTAACAATTACAAAGAATTAATTGTGAAAGTCAGGCTGCCTGGGATTAAAACCTCATTCTCTATCACCCAGTAAGGTGGGTAAATTATTGAACCTCTTTGAGTATCAATTCCCTCACTGTTAAAATTGAGTAACAATACCACAAAACATGGATATAAAGAACTTAGCATTGGACTGAAACTGTAGTTACAAAAAGAATGGGTGATTATTGCTTGTTAATCACATTCCAGAAATCCTAGAAAACAAAGCTTGTTGTATGGTAGTAAATAAATTTCTCTCAAAACAGCATTTTACCTCTCAGTTACTTTCACTTAATACTGTACTTCCTGTGGATTAGGCTGAAAACAATGAACAAAATTAGAATGACAAGGTGTGTTACTAAGTAATTTACATCATTCTAAGGCAACAACAATTCAAGAAGAGCCTTCCTGAAATCTGAAAAGAAACAAAACATGTACGTGATGATTGCAAACTGAATTCTGATTCAAAAATGTTTAAATGTGCTGAGGTCGGGTGGGGCAGGGCAATGGGATGCCATATACCCAAGAAAGTTGCTATTAAAACAGGTAGTAACCAAACAAGAAATCTTTCTATCACATTGCAATCAGCAGAATAAGAGTCTTAGAAAAAAATTCCAGGATCAAAATCATTCCAGCTGCTGCTATTACAACCCTCTTTCCCACACCCTTCTTTTCAGAGGTTCACAACGCATATTCATATATTAAATAATCTGAAAACAAAGAAATCCTTTCACATCTATATCTATTGCATATGTCTTGAACTTTCCACTTATTCTTTGGGGAATAAGCCTTATCAAAGTATATTTTAAGAAACATTAAAATAAAGCGAAGTTTCTTGGCTATGCTAATTATAAGACTCATAGTCCAAATGTCGTATTTTGTCAGAATGAAAGGTCTGTGGGGAAAGGATTACCACATCTTCAGAGTGGATTAACCACTAGCAATGGGAATCACAGCTTTCTTTCAAGGGACATAACACCTTTTTTTTTTATTCACTTGTTTATTGGGTTTTAGAAAAATGAACCTTGAGAAAAACAACAAGTAGAACCATTACTTTTTGGGAGAAACTTTTTATAAGTTGAGAACATTATTGAGCATTTATAATGCATGATAATTTGACAAATAGAATTCAGCTGTTAAAATCTCAATGACAAGATTTAAAACCTAGGAACTGCTTATTCAGACCCACCTTGGTAAAATAAATATATTTAATAAACACCACATACAGACAGCTTTAATTTTACATGTGGGCCAAGAGGATCCATTTCTCCCAAAACATGTATCATCCCATATGTGCTGTGATTTACAATACCCAAAGCATTAAAGTTTAAATTGTGAATCTTCTGTTTTGGATTCATTGGGATTCTGATCCAATAGTCACACTAAAATAGATGCAGCCTGGAAGACAATCCTCTACATTTTAAAGCCAGATGGTCCATATCAGCTAAATGTTTTTTTCCTTCCTTATTCAGAATAAAATTTATGTTGGGAGTAGTGAATCAACTTAAGTAGGTAAGAATTTAAGGAATCCTTAGTCATCAACCTCAAATTTAGGATTGTCATTAAAATAAATATATTTTAAGACTAAATTAAAATATAACAAAAAAGAATATGTGAAATAACCATAGCATAGAAAGCTTTCCTTAAGAAAATTCCTTTAATGTTACAGGGAAAATAAATAAATAAATAAATAAATAAAAACCACATATACACACACACGCAACAACAACAACCACGAAATTCTCTTACTCTTTATTCCACTACATGCTAAGATAATTTTTTTTCCTTTCTTGGGTCCAGCAGGTGGCATGGTGGCTAAGGTGCTGGACTCCACTTGGCTGAGCACCATTCAAGTCCTATACCTGATGGCTTGCTTTCTCACTTTCTCTCTCTCTCTCTCTCTCTGTCTCTCTCTCTCCCTCATAAGTGCACATGTGTTACAGCAAGTTAAAAAAGAAAAACAATAAATTTTAAAAAGATTTTTTTCCCTCTCAATAAAAAAAGGAATCTTTACGTAAACTAATTCTAGAAATGCCAAAAAAGTATGACTATTATATCAAATTTTTTAGTATTAAATACATTATATAATAGTGAGCCTTTTCATGATTTTCCTTTTGAGTAAAAAAAATTTCCCCAAAATTCAGTTCTATAGTCTTTAATCTGAAATGGTAGATACGCAAAATATACTATTATACTTTGAAAAATTCATGGAAAAAAGGGGAAATTAAGGTAGGAGTTTATTTTAGGGGTCAGGTAGTGGCACAGTTTTAACACAACTGAACCCACATGGGAAAGGTCCTAAGATCATGTCCTGGGACTTTTCTCAAAGGCACACATGCATGCCCATGATCCAGGTTGATTGAGATGAAATAAAGAGCATTATAAGGATGCTCTTCAGGTGCCTCTCTATCTTTTTCTCTCATGGAATGAAAGACTGAATAACTAAATCAGTAAGGTAAGAGTTTATTTTGGTATAAAAAGAATTTTAAAATGCATTCCTAATTTCCTAATTCCTAATTTCCTCTCCTCCTATAGCTTTAGAAAAAGAGATCATGATTTTTCTAGGATAATTTGCATTTTTCATGACCTTTTGGAAGACCCTTCATATTATGTAATATTCTTAATCCAATCTGCTTTTTGGGATATCTCTCCTGTTATGGATGGAAAGACTCCTCAGCAGCCTAAAGAGCCATACTAAGTGACTCAGCTAAATGCAATCAAGCAACTAATAGGATGGACTTACACTTTTTTTTTTCAACATTTTTAACAACCCCTTTCATTAAGATGAAAGAAGGCAATGATACCATTGCCTCAAAATCATATACTATGTCATAGCAGGGGCTTCTACCCAGGACCATACAAACAGTTCAGCTATCTGTGACCTCACCTCTTTAGATATTCCTCATTTTCATTTGAGATGAAAAGGTCTGAGACGTATCCCTTTTGTAAGTTATGTCTGTTTTCTCATTAAACATTCCAAGTTGGCCTCTCCCCTTATAGCTTTAGAAAAAAAGATCATGATTTATGTAGGATAATTTTCTCAAAAATAATTGTAGATAGGATGTGTGGGGTGGGGGGACAAACAAGTCATGCTATCCCCTAATGTTGAGTGCCTGTGTTTAAAACTATTTGATCTACTGAGCCTCCAAATAACATTATAATTGACAAAAAAATAAAAAGGATGTATAGCTTGAAGATAAAAATTGGAATGCCACTAGTTGAACAGAAGTGGGACATACATTCCAGACAAGTCTTGTCTTTGCACTGTGGTTAGAATCTTGCATAGGAGTCCACATTTGTTAAAATAAGCTTTGCACACAAAGGCCCAGAACACACCACCATGTTCAAGTGTCTTCACTGCCAGTAAGACCTATCAAACTCACTGGGCCAAGAGCATACCTCTAAATCCTATTCTGGATTGAAGTACTGATTTAGACAGAGGTTGAAACATTTCCAGTTTGCTTAATTCAGTGTCAGCTAGACAGTGAAAAACACTGAATGGGAATCTACAGAGGACCAGGCACTGTTGAGTAAAAACAGTTTTAGCCCTTGTCTGCCTGGACTTCACAATCTCATGGAAGAATGAGCCTTCCATCTCCTTCCATCTTTCCATATTTGGAAATAATATAAAGAGCATCCATGTAGTAAATTCTTCCTTTGCATCAGATGTCACTCTAATAACTCATTTAATCTTACCATACATCTAAGAATAAGGTACAATGATCACCCCCACTTTATAGAAGAGGCATTGATGCACCGAGGGGTCATAGGGCTGCTAAGTGACAGAGTGTGGTTTGAGGCCAGCTGTATAGCTTCAGTGTTTAGCACTTAATCACCACATGCCCATTTCTCTCTACACTATCAGAAAGCAAATGCAAAGTACAGCTGAGATGACTCCTTGAAGGAGAGGCATGGCTAAAGGAGTCTATAACTGGGGGATCTGACCGAGGCAGGGAGAACTCAACTGACGAAATGATATGGGAGATGAAGGGAAAGTTAGTGAAGAGGGATAAAAACACCTGCAAAGGGCTTGGGGAGCAGGAAGACTAGAAGTCACCCTATCAGGATAAACAGTACATGAAAGTGGTGAGTAAGGGCAACAGTGACAAGAGAGAAGGGGAGAAAGGAGTCATGCTGGGGAACCCTATGACTAATGGGAAGCCACTGAGAAGGTCCAGTAGGAGGACACTAGGCTGAACATGTATTTTGAAAAGAACTCTCTGGTTGGTTGTACCTATGCACGTTAAGAAACTTTGGATCACATTAGGACGGATAAAGTAAGGCATTTCCAAAAGACTAACCCCAATCCAACCCCATCTGGATTAATCTGTATGTTCCTGTATATATCCCCACAGCCTGACAGAGGTTGACAGCCTGGGCATGCACTTTATCAACGTAGTAATGACTCAAGCTCATTTCTACCTGCCTCTCATCACCTGGAGGCAATACATTAGTTCCTTAGGCTTTCGCATGTAAGGGAAATTTTGAGAATAAAATAATTTAAGAACGATGTTACTTTCCTCAAAAATCTTTCCTTCATTTGTAGGTGACACAAGGAGACAGATATATCACATTATTGGATACCATGGGACATTTCTTTACACTTACAAGC
This sequence comes from Tupaia belangeri chinensis, assembly GCF_000334495.1. NCBI lineage: Eukaryota > Metazoa > Chordata > Mammalia > Scandentia > Tupaiidae > Tupaia > Tupaia belangeri. The sequence continues at coordinate 866,955 of NW_006204064.1, forward strand.
ACTTAGGTGTTATTTCACGTAAATGTCGAGAAAAAAATCTCATTTTTCTTCTCTCATGGGAATCACTACTTCATATTTTTTAAAATATATATTCCACAAATTGATAAAAAATGATATATCTATACTTATTTCCTTGGAAAGAAAAATATGTAATCCTTTTGGTTTATTAAGATTTAATCACATTTACAAGGATTTAATTACGTAAGACCAACCACTGAACACTAATCATGGGCCGAACTCTACAAGATGTGGTCTGTCAGTCAGAACTACTGACCCTAAAACTGTAATTCCAGTGATAGCAGTTAAATATACATTATTCCACTCTCCCTTCATCTCCTCTTTTATTCACCCCTCTTTAAATATAGGAAGGAACACTTTGATAAATCCATCATTTACTGGAGGGAGGCATAAAATTCTGAATTCTATTTTTTTTTTTTTATTGTCAGAGGGCATGTGGGCTCACCAGAGACAGAGAGTGTATGTACTCCCATAAAGGGGCATGGTCACATTGCAAACCCTTCTCCTCCCTTATTCTATCTGGTCAGGACTTGGGGAACACACACCTAGTGGGTTTTTCAAGCTGCCCAATAACTATGGTCAGCCACGTGGGATCTGACTCTCTTAACCATTGGGCTATGGGGCCAACAAATTCTGTTTTTTAATAATCGTGATCTTGCAAAGCCACCCATGCAAGTGAAGTCTTGCATGTCTGGATAGGCTGTTGCTGATGTGGACATAACCTTGAAGTAAAAAACAAAACAAAACAAAACAAAACAAAAACAAACAAACAAAAAACAAAACAAAACTCTGCAATCTGGTTGAGGCTCTGGAAGTTTACAAAACTCCCTGGGCATCAGTGGCTATGTAGGTCAAATGGAAAGGAAAACAGTATAGACCCTATACTCCTATGGTAAGATTAAACAACTGGCCCAAAGGCCAACACAGTAAAGAATGGTGGTATCAGTTAGTGCTTATTATTATCCACCCATCAGTGCAACTTTATCTAAGAAAATAATACACACCTTGGGTTGTACCCATAGGTCTTCTAGCAAGAGGGATATCAGAAAATCCTTTTACAGGAGAACCTATCATTTGTCCTTCACATGCAGAGTTTGGGACTGCCATCACAACAATCTCAATTTACCCCCTGATTTCTGCGGAAAGCCCAGAAGTCAACAGAAGTAAAATCATCCGCTTGATAAAAAACTAATACTGTGGAAACTGAGTTCACTGAAAGAGCCTTGTGTCTCTTGCTTAGAAAAGGCATGTCCTGAAGAACTGAAATAGACCTCTCACCTCATACTTGATATGAATAAAAGGTTCCACACCAGTCACAAAATTCTCCACTGTTGAATTAAAACCTGGGCAAAGTCCCATCTCAAATAAAGGCATTAGTTTGGTACAAATGATGGTGTTTTTACTAACTTATTAACCCAGTTATCAGCCAAGATTGTATCATGAGACTTCATCTTTTAAACTGATTCATCCCTAAGCCTATTTATTTCTCCAAACTACATGCCCACTCTATTCACTCTTCAAAATTTTATACAATGCTCTGTTTTAAAAGCTGTGCTAGTCTTTGCTGCCTTTCAAGTCTACATGCTTTGTTTTCTCATACAGAACATAAAAGTATTCGTAATTCTTAAAAAACTTCTGACAGGATAGGAAAATGCCTTATGTGTCCAAAAGCCCCCAAACCCAAAGACATCTAAGCAAGCTAAGATGGGGGGAAATTTTAAATAACAGTAATTATCATATCTCTAACTGCAAGAAAAACAAATGCCTCAAATACTATTTATTCATTTAAGTTTTCTGACAGCCTGACATTTATCTCCTTTAGTGTTATATTATAGAAAATGCTTATTATATTCATTTTACAGAGACCGAGTACTTTAAATACTAATGAGACATGTCCCAGAGTTGATCCTTCTCTTTAAAAGTTTGAAGAAGCAAAATCTATTATGTTGATTATAAAGTGAGTTAGAGTAAATGACGCAAAGCAAATTTAGCACGTAGTATACACACTTGAAAGTGGTACTTCCATACTTTCAAGGTGTTGCTCTTAAGAGAGGAACCAACATTGAAAATTCCATTCCTGCATAGATAGTTTCTTCAGTAAAATTCAATTCAAATCAAACAGTAATTAAAGCACTTAATTTGTATGAGCACCATTCCAAGATTAACTAAAGGGCTGAGGAGAGCTGGTAGCAGGGATAGCAATTAGGAACCTATTAAAATATTCTGAGAGAAAGATAGCCTGAACTTGGGACAGGGCAATGGGCATACAACAGGGGAATGTGTGAGACATTATTAAGAGATAATGAATATAATCTGGAGAGACAGCAAGGAAGAGTGGAGAAAAACATTACAAGGCTTAAAAAATGTGGTAGTGAAAAGGCCATTCCCAATGGATAGCAAATGAAGTGGTTTATTGAGAAAGAATTTTCTTTTGTAAACACTGTGCTTTAGGTACTTACACATAAAAACCTAACATCAAAAAAAAAAAAAAAATTGTACAGGGACCAGCAGTTAGCATAATGGCTATGTCGCTGGACTCCCATGTAGTTGACTGCGGTTCAAGTCCCAGACCTGGCAGTTTAAACTCATGCCAGTGCGTGTGCATGCGTGCCTAAGATCCTGAGAGGAGAATGGAGAAGAAGAAATTGGGGTGTGGCCATTCCCGCTGGGGGGTGATTTCTCACTTTCTGTCTCTGTCTTTCTGGCGAGTGCACTCATCCTATAACAAAACAAACAAACAAACAAACAAACAAACAAAAACAACTCTCCAAAAAAAGAATTGTACAGGAGCTGGTAGGTAGGTAGCACAATGATTAAGGTGCTGGGACTCCCACATGGCCAATCACGGTTTGAGTCCCGAACCTGGTGATTTGCTTTCTCTTTTTCCCTTTGTCTGTCTGTCTCTCTCTCTGATCAAATTAGAATAAAACATAATAATAAATTAAATTAAATAAATAATTCTTAAAAAAAGAATTGTACATAACAACATTGGGGATATATCTAAGGTAGAGGTGTTATTTTGGGAGACATTTATAGAACCTTATATTCAGAACCAAAAAAAGACATCTACATAAATTCTGATACATTTTTCTTCTTAATACCAGCAATGGCACAGTCAGGACAGGGACTATGTTTGCCTACCCAGTAATCAGGAGAGAGGAAGCAGATGAGGCAGACAGAGGGCAGGGAAGGTCAACCCTCGACTATACCAACACCGAAGGCTCAATTTTCTTCTGCTATAGCAAGCCTAAATAATTTTCATTATTAAGCTTATTTTTTTTCTCATTCAGGGAAAAATGAACATGTGTTCACATTATTATAATTTTTAAAAGTCTAGAATTAATAAAAAAGTAAGCCTCAGAATCTTAAATCAACTGAATATAGCAACAGAGAATGGATGAAGCCCCCAAGGGTTTCTGTCATACTCATATATAATAAAAACACCAGCCATGTTTATAGTTCAATTTTACAGGACTAAATTAATGAGCAGTTTTAGAGTGTCCTGGAAATTCCAAAATATTTATTTTTATATTACAGTTTTTGCATTTATTAATGATCAGGCAAGAAAATCATTACGTCTTCAAGACAGTAGAAGCAAGGCACAGGAAGCTCAATTTCACATGTGCATTACTCTCAACAAAATAACATTTTTAACTAGCACAATTTAAATAGCAAACACAACTGACTATTACAAGAAGGCAGGCTGAGTTATCTCCCATTACTTACAACTAGGACCTTGTCCATTTCTATTTATACTTCTTTGATATAAATAGCCCACTTGGGGAAAAAAAGGAAATACTACTGCTACTACTAATAGTGGCAGCAATAGGTATCATGTTTACAACGTACAATTCTTCACCCATTATCTCTTTTAACCTTCACAACATTTCAATAAATTAGGCATCTTGAGATGTCCTCTGTACAGATGATGAATCTATATAAAGGTCAGGCAAGTTAAGTAAGTCAGTTGCTTACATACTACTTAAATACTTTTTCTTGACTAAAATGATACATATGGTGAGTCAGGATTCTTCCCCCTCCCCACTTTTTAAATTACTTTTAAAAGGTTATTTATTTTCTTTGATGAGAGTGAAAGAGAGGGAGACACCTTGAAAAGGTATGCCATGCCGTGATCCACCCCCAGCCTTCTGGACAGCTAGGATCATGGGTGCTGCTGGCATGTTTGGGTTGATCCAGAATCTGAACCCCGATCTTTCCCATATGGCTCCAGCATCACGCAGCTGTGCCCTTCTGCCTGCTCTACCATGGCTGGGCCTGAAAAGCATCCTTTCCCTATTCAATCATGTTTCTATTTACATTAAACAACCAATAAACATTCAAGTTGACAGAAACAGAAATTGATTTAATACAGTGGTTACAACGTTGAAACCAAAGCTCCATCATTACCAGAAACCCACACTGGCAAAGCAACCAAGGGCTGATGCTAAGTTGGAGGAACCCTTATGTACTCAGAGCTGCAGTAGCAGGTGACGTAGGAACCAGAAGGGTTATGCAGGAGTCCGGGGAGACTGAAAAATCAATGCAGAGTATACTGGTTTTGTAGTCACTCGGATAGACACTTAGATACTTGTCAACTTCATAGTTGGGGCCCATCAGCTCGTCTACTCAAATCTCCTGATCCTCTGGTGTAAATAAAATAGGGATATTAATGGCATAAGTCTCCCAACTTTGTTGTGGGTATTATATGGGAAAAGATACACAAAGAAATTGTAAGAACTGCTGTATGCTTCCTAAATAGTAGAGCTGTCCTCATCATTACTATTTTCAGTATTAACTACGGGCTCAAGGAGTTAATAAATGCAGGCTAGTGGAAAAACTGAGGGCTACAAAGTCATTCACAGCCATCTTTAAATTTCATGTCTAGTTTTCGAGGTGTGCACCATTTGCAAACTTACTTAACATGACTGAGCCTCTGTGTCCCTGGGTGCAAAACACAAATAAAAATTATTTCTGTTTTAGCAGACAGGAAAATATAACTCACCTGTCAAGATCACCACCCAGAGAACCTGGAATCTGTCATATGTACCATACAGAGATCCTCAAAACTTCATGGAAAATGCGTACTATGGAAAAACTATGCATGGATTTCTTTTGTATTTTTTTGCACCAGAATTAACTAATTCTATTTTTTTTCCTTAGGCATTTTTAAAATTCCCTCACACTTATATAACCAGTTTTTTCTTCACTTCCAGTACACTATTCAGTAAATTACATTAGATATTCAACATTTTATTGTAAAATAGGCTTTATGTTAGATAATTTTGCCCAATGGTAAGCTATGAGGGATTTACCAGGACATAACCTGTGCCTACATACACATGTACACATGTTATATAGGCAAATATAAACGATCAGTACAGACATGTATATATAAACATATATAGAGCATAAACTTGCATGAAATGTCTCAGGAGTCAAATAGAGGCCATAGTAAATATTTTGAACTTAGAGGACATGAAACTCAGATTATGATTTAATGTCCAAAATTATTTTCCTCAAACATTCCTAACAACAGCAGGGACTACCACTCTTTTTTTTTTTTTTTTTTTTTTGATATGTTTTTACTAAAAGGTGTGTGCGCTTGCCAGACAGACAGACAGAGAGACAGAAAGCGAGAAATCTCCCCCCAGGAGGGATGGTCATGCCGCAATCCCTTCTCCCCCCATTCTCCTCTCGGGATCTTGGGCACGCACGCACACGTGCCCGGCGTGAGTTTAAGCCACCAGGTCCGGAACTCGAACTGCGGTCGACTACATGGGAGTCCAGCAACATAGCCATTATGCTAACTGCTGGTCCCAACACTCTTCCACCCTGTTGATGCTATGAGTGAAAAGTAAATTATCTTGGTCTGGTAGGACTTCTGTGTGCTCCCTCCAGAAAGTAGAAAGTAAAGAGTATAACAAAGCATGGAGGTTCTTTGTTGTATAATAGGCAGGTTATTGGTCTTCATGGTAGAAATAATAACAGCAACAAAAATAATAAATAATAGTAAAAAAAAAAAAAGATCCTAAAGCAATAATGAAAATTATGGCATTGACATGCATACTGACCTCTCATGAAGTGCTAGGCACTGAAAGAGCTGCTTATTTCACTTTAAATTTAATTCTTCCAATAAGTAGTCTTGAGATCTCCACAAACAGATGAGAAATGTAAAAGAAAGAATTAAAGTCATACAATTACCAAGAGTGGGTACCAGGAATTGACACTAGGCAGTCTGACCTCAGAGCCAGAACCCTTCAAAGCAATTGGATTAAATGACTTGGGTCCTGTCCTGATCAATATATCAGAGAATAATCCTAGCCAACAAATTCAAGGGTAAGGGAGTCAAGCAAATTAGAATGAATGTCATTTACTGAAAACATATTAGTCTTTGATATAACTCTGTCACCATCAAACCAGTTACCTAACCATGGTTATCTCATTTCTTAGTGCCTCTTATAGAAAGAAAATGTACGCTACATAAAGAATAAAATAAACCTGGCAAAGACACTGGAAGAATTATAAGGATGTTGATTATAACAGTAATGATGATGATGATAGCTACAACAGCAGTCATACTAGGGATGCCACAAAAGTCACCATCATTTATATAGCAGGCACTATGCTATAAACATAGCCTTTTTTTTTCCTACTATACTGCATGCTCCTTCAAAATATTTTACACATACCAGGCACACTGTTTTTTCCCCATGAATAAATGAACAAATAAGAGAAACAGAATATGTTGAAGGTATAGAGAAAGTATCCATAAAAGACATGCTCAAAATTCCCAGTGACACACAGGGTATAATCATACTGCATATCAAATCCAAGCCACATACTATAGTGTGTGCTATTGAAATGAAATGCAATATAACTATTGCTTTGGGAATTTCAGATGGGATCCAGTAAAAGACACCATATTAATTATATTGTTTTCCATGAAACTTTTCTAAGGTTGCCCAGGACAGCAAGACTATAGAACATTCATGATGAACCTGTCAAAGAGGACTAGACTTGAGGGACCTTTGGGAAAAAAGAGATTTGAAAATAATGTACTGCCTGCCCATGGTTTCAGACGTTCCTGTCTCTGCAAGTATGACCACATTATTGATTCTCCAAGGAAGAAAGAAAATATGACTTTGTCCCTTAACTGACATCAAAGTTATAGTGCCATGTAATGCTGCCCAAAAGCATTAGTTAATTTTTTTTATTCAGATAAAAAGTTTTGAGTACCCTAGGAGAAGACATAATGCCAACTAATCTGAAATACAGTGGTCAAGAGGCACTGAAAATGTGTGTGTGTGTGTGTGGGGGGCTTGGGGGATGTGAGAGAGCAGGGAGGGTGATTACATATTTTACAAATATATGGACAAATCCCTAGGATCAAAGGTCTTGAAATTCTCTGAAAAATGAGGAACCCACAGATTGCTCACCTCTTCAAATACAGGCCCCATACGATGGTTACTAATCACAGTGAGATCATAGAGAAAGTAGAGTCTACCTCTGTGTTGAAATTATTGTTATTCTAAAGAACAGCTTTCTTATCATTAGTCATTTATCTAAAATTATCATTGATCAACATAGGAGACACTTCTAGGCACCTGTTAAAGAACGGACTCCTTACAATGTGTGTCTTCATCATTGTCAACTCACAGGAACTGAAAAAGTCCTAATTTCCCAAGCATGCTAGAAGATACAATAAATATTTACAGAACATTTAAAATGAGAGAGCATGTATATGAAAGCAGGAAATAGGTGATTCAGAGGTGGAATTTCTAGTAGAAAGTCTTATTTTTTGTTTTAATTAGAAGAAGAAAAAGATCAAAACATATTTCTGATGCAGTTTATTATTTTTTTCTTTTAAAAAAACATAATCCAGTAAAAAAAAAACCAGAGGATCACAAAGAGTTAGAGCTGCACTGATCATAAAAGCATGTATTTCCTGTGCACTACAACCAACCATAACTCCTTGAGCGATTCCCCAAAGGTGCCTAACATCAAACATTAATCAGTCAGCTTAGGGTCCATCAGCAAATTTAGTTTATCTGCAGAGGGGCCTGACAGGTTAGACAAAGAAAGTACTGCATACTATCAGTTCTTTCACTGATGACTGAAGATCTATAGGTCAGAGAGGAGCAGGCTCTGATGTTTTCTCCATTAATTATTTAAGGTAATATTCTGGATGTTCGTAAATCCTAGCAACTTCAGATAGAAGCCCTTTTATGCTTCAAATGTGTGCTTTTGATAAATCAAGCCAAAACATTTCTCCTTAGCCAAAAAGATAAAATGTGTGTTTTAACTTCCAATGAATATCCTCTCACCTAGCCCACCTCTTGTTCCTAACACACTTTCTACTCTCATTAGCCATCAGTTATTTCATCCATGCAATCAACCCTGGTTTCCTAGTTGTATCTGATAATACGTGATAAATTCAACAAGTTTGTGGAAAAAGAACCATAATACAAATTTATTTGGGAGCAAAAAGCTTTTCATAATATATGTTTTTCATGAACTTTCTGAAGACTTTGCAAAGAGCTCATGATAAGTATGTCTAATAATAATGAGGAGTAATGATTGAGTTTAAAGTTTCTTTAACCAGTTTAATATATTTTTTGAGAGGTTTTTGCTATAGGACATGTGTGCTCACCAGAAAGACAGAGAGACAGAAAGCAAGAAATCACCCACCAGGGGGACTGGCCACACCACAATCCCTTCTCCTCCATTCTCCTCTTGGGATCTTGGGCACGCATGTACATGCCCATGGTGTGAGTTTAAGTCACTGAGTTCAAGACTCAACCACAGTCGACTACATGGGAGTCCAGCGACATAGCCATTACACCAACTGCTGGTCCCTAACCTAGTTTAATATTTTTATTGTGGAGAATCTCAAGAATATATGAAAATAGACAAGTAAAATGAATCTGGATATACTCACTACCTTGCAAAAATGATCAACTCATGGCTAATCTTGTTTCACTGATAAGACTTAATTTCAGCTTACATATATGTACATATATCTGTCTAAAAGCAAGGACTTAAAAATAAATTCTTTTAAAAAAACTAAAAACTTGGCAATACTAAATATCAAGAACCCCTAACAATAAATAACAATGACAAAATTTAACATGGTAGTTAACATCAAGTAAGTAAGTTCTAACTACCTTATAAATATCTTAAGTCCAAAGCTATTTTTTTAAAATTCATTGCAAATAATTTCTTAAGCTACTAAAATTTCTCAAAACAAAATTAGTTTTATTATGCTTTAATTAAAACCACAGCCCTATGGCTCTTTCTGAGAAACACATCACAAAATGCTCGTACAGACTGTCAATTTTTCAGAAACCTTGAAAGTGACTAGTTTAGAGAGAATCAAAGAGAATCAAATGATTCCTAACGTAGCAACCCTATCATTAGTAAATTGGCTCTCTCTCTCTCTCTCTCTCTCTCTCTCTCTCTCTCACACACACACACACACACACACAAAAGCAAGATTTATAATGAAGAAGAGCTAGTATTTCTTAAGGCCTTTCTGTATGTAAGATACTTGATGAATCTCCTTTAGTTCAACTTAATTGAACCTCATAATGACTACTGGAAAGGTTTGGTAAAGCTACGAAGGGGATCCAGGTAGTTAGGGGCTAAAACACTTAACTAGGTAAGACATACCACCACACTGTACTCCCACCACTGTCTCTGTACCCACAATTTTAATATACAATATAAGACCTCCCATGAAGGGAGGCATAGCAGGAAGAACATACATAACAAAGCTCAGGAACTACTTAAGAAAGAATTTTAAAAAATGACTCAGACTGACTCATGAAATTTCAAAGTTATTATTCTTTTTAGGTTTAATTACTGTTCAGAATCAGAAATATCAAACGTGGAACTATTATTCAAGTAGGGAATCTACTCATGATAGCAACCATTCAGAGAAGTCTATCTTATGCTCTAAGACACCTGAAAGGCTCATCTTTAATGTCACTTTCTTTCAAGATGGTGTGAAGAAAATGTACATCCTAGCTGTAGCAATTAATAGGTATAATTATGAACACCTCTACAGGGTGAAAGTAATCTGTCTTAAACTTGTCTCTCAATTACTTGATGCTTAGGGCTTCCAGTGGTGCCTGGCTATCTCAAACTTGCAAATGCAGAGTAGAGTAATAAGCCTATCATAAATTCAAAACACTTCGTCATCACATTTTATAGTACAAAACAGTGTGCCCCAAGTTTAGCTCATTCTCTGACAAGTCAGAGATGAAGTCTTTAATGCCAAGCTATTTATACAGCAATCTCTCCTCCTAATTCCATCTTCCTTTTTTTGTTATCTTAAAAATACAGCCAAGTAACAAAGTTTGAGTTCATTGCCCAGAGAATTTTCTCCAGCAAAGCAAACAAATTTGGATGAACTTTCTATGTACCTATTAAAAATGCCAAGTATTTCAGGTTCTTTATTCAGCTATTTACAAGACTGTCTGCAAGTACAACATTCTGTGATCCAAATGCAAATGTTTTTTGAAGGAAGGGGAGGCTAGAGAGAAAACTCTGGCAATGCTCCTTGAGCTACTTAAAGCAGAAAGAGAATGGTTCCTTTGACTTACATATGTTTCTTGTTCCTTTGAAGGAACCTTTGTCAAATAATCTGGAACCCACAGCAGCAGTCCCCTTGCTGAACAATTATTTGGTTCTTGTGATGAAGTCAAGATTACATTTGAAATGTTCAGTCAGTTATTCACTGAGTCTCTGCTATATCCTTGACCATGTTTTAGGCACTACAGAATTGTTATAGGTCTGGCTCATGTTTGCTGTGATTTATTGTTTACTTTTATTGAATTATTTTTTGAATTATTTATTTTATTATTATTTTTATTTAAATTTGAACAGAGAGAAAAGGAAAGTGAGAAACCAAGCTGCCAGGTCCAGGACTTGAACTACTGTTGGTCAAGTGGGAGTCCAAAACCTCATCCACCATACCACCTGCTGGCCCCTCTTATTTACTTTTGATTCTGAAGTTTAGGAAACCACAGTGCAATGTTAAAGGTACCTGATTCTAAGGAATTCTATTGGATCATCAGGAAAGTCATGAGGCATTTTTGCATAGAAAAATATGTGATGACTTTTGAGACAACCTAGTATATTCATTCAACTGGTATTCATCATTGGACTGTTCAGAAGTAATAGTGAAATAAAGGGGAGGGTATCTGGAAGCTGGCAGTGTTGCTGGAACAGGGTCTTGGAGATCTGTGGTTCATGAATCATGGAAAATCTGGAAGGTCACTGGAGTAGAGACCATGACAGCTATCAGTAGAATGTCAGGAATGGGGATATTCCCCAGGAGCCAAATAAATTTATTTTGTTTAGAGCTTATTCCACCTGTGATATTCTGTAATAGCAGCAGAAAATAGATAACTGGCTTATGTGACCAACATTCAGAATGCTTTTGTGAGCCACAGACCTGGTTTTATATAGTATGCACAACAGAAATATTTCAATATTGTAATAACCAGTATGTCCAAATCAGCACTTATGACTAAACAAAATCTCAGAAGCCCTGTGTTGTCTAATATAGATAAGCAAGTTAGAGCTCTGTATTCAGGCAGCTCTCCAGCTAAACAATATGCTATATAACAAGTAAATACTATATAGATTTTAAATAAATAGTAACAACAGGTTATCTCAGCCTTTTTCAAAAGTTTATTAAAAACATAAGCAAATAGCTAACATGTATAGATTCTAGGAAAAAAAACTTTTTCAATTTACTTCTAATACAACAAGTTTTACTACTCTCTACTACTCTATATACAGTGACTGCCGTGTTGGTCACAAATACCTAGCAATATTTAACTCTTTCATTCAAATCCAATAGGTCTAAAGATCAAAATAAATGCATAGTATATAAAAATATAAATAAAAAAAAAAACAAGAAAAAAATTGGTGTAAAGTTTTTATGTGAAACATAAAACTATAAATATTTTCCTGAAAATCTGAATAACTGTACATAAAGTCTATTCAACTTTTTTTTTTTTGAGAAGTTTTTGCTATAGGTTTGTGCTCACCAGAAAGACAGAAAGAGACAGAGAGACAGAAAGAGGCAGAGAGACAGAAAGCGAGAAATCACCCCCCAGGGGGGATGGCCACACTGCAATCCCTTCTCCTCCATTCTCCTCTCGGGATCTTGGGCACACACGCACACGCACCCTGTGTGAGTTAAAGCCACCGGGTCCAGGACTTGAACCGCGCTCAACTACATGGGAGTCCAGCGACATAACCATTCCGCTAACTGCTGGTCCCAAGTCTATTCAACTTTGACCTCCTTTCAGTCTTAATTCATGGACCCCACTCTTTTTGCTACATAGAGAAAAGATTTTCCTTGTGTATCAAAGACTGAGCAAGGACCAGCAGTTAGCATAATGGCTATGTCTCTGGACTCCCATATAGCCAACCGCAGTCTGAGTCCTGGACCTGGTGGCTTAAACTCACACCAAGCGCATGTGCGTGCGTGCCCAAGATCCTGAGAGGAGAATGAAGGAGAAGAGATTGCAGCATAGTCATCCCCCCTGGGGTGGTGATTTCTTGTTCTGTCTCTCTGTCTCTCTCTGTCTGTGTGGCGAGTGCATGCACCCTATAGCAAAAAAACTTCTCCAAAAAAAAAAAGTCTGAGCAACATGGTATGGAATTGATTGGGATTTTCAAGAGAGAGTGTAAAAGCACTGATTGTCTTCCTTTTCTTAAAAAAGAATTATTTAATTTAATTTATTATCATCATTATTATTTGTTTAATTTGACCAGAGAGATACAGACAGAAAGGGAAAGTAGGAAAGCAAGCTTCCAGGTCTGGGATTCGAACTGCAGTTGGCCGCGTGGGAGTCCAGCACATTAACCACCATGTCACCTGCCTGCTCCTGATTCTCTTCCTTTAACAATAAAACTATTGGATTGCTCTGTGGTCTAGTGGTTAAGGGAGCTGGATTCCACATGGCTGACCATTGTTTGAATTTGGACCTTTGTGGCTTGAAAAACACACTGGGTACATGTGTATGCATGCCCCAAATCCCAGTAGAATGGAAAAATAGAGAAGAAGGGATTGAAAAGTGATTATGCCTCACTCGGAAGTGTGTTGTCCCTTCTGCCCCCACCCCCACTCTCTTTCTCTGGCAAGTACATGTGCTACATGGTAATTTTTTAAAAATAATTTTTAAATTATTTTCCTTTATAATAGGAATAGAGTTCTTTCATAACAGTATTTATTCATTTTACCTTTTTCCCCCTCAGAGGCATTGGTCTTGATTGGAAAATCTGAAAAAAAATCAATTGTTAGCTGCAACTTAGAAAAGTAGCAAATTACCTTTAGAAGGCACAGAAACACATGTATGATCTCATTAGAAAATATGATATATTCTTTTCTTTTCTGAGAAAGCAATCAATCCTGGCTTCCAATACTGTCCAATGTAATGGAGCCTAAGTTCAATTCTCTTTATCAGTATATGAATTTTGAAAAATATACTGCATTAAATGAAGATACCATGACTAAGTTCAAATTGGAATTTTCTAGAATCTGGCTTATACCCCTTTAGCCCTATGTGCATCACTGACCCCATACACATTAACTAAAGGCACCTGTGCCCACGCCACTAATCACTCACACCTGTTTCTACCATGTTACCAACTAGAACATCTGCCTGCTTTAGATAAAGATTCCATACACATCAAAATTAGCATAACAGGCTTTTAAACTATTATTGCAAAAAAAGAAACAGTCCATATGCTAATTTTTGAGGCTCTCTGCCTAATTTTTATTAAGTTCACCCTAATTTCTTTTTCAGTTTTGGCAGGAGGGTCTGTATCTATTTTCATAGTCAAAAGATAGCCATACTTACAGATGGCCAAGAAGTATGAGGAATTCCTTCTACTTTCAAGTTTTCTAGGCACAAAACAGAAGTCGCTCTACTAAAGTCATCTGGTTTGGAATTTTGTTACTCTTAATATGCTTCTTCATATTGAACCTCAGTGTTCTTTATGTATTAAGTAAAAAGCAGAAATTAACCCTTCCGGCTTTACTATTTAACAAGTTTACTTTATTTTTTTTTTTTTTTGAGAGTCTTTTTTTGCTATAGGGCGCGTGCGCTCGCCAGACAGACAGAGAGAGACATAGAGACAGAAAGCGAGAAATCACCCCCCAGAGGGGATGGTCACGCTGCAATCCCTTCTCCCCCATTCTCCTCTCGGGATCTTGGGCACGCACGCACGCACACGCGCCCAGTGTGAGTTTTAAGCCACCAGGTCCAGGACGCAAACCGCAGTCGACTACGTGGGAGTCCAGCGACATAGCCATTACGCTAACTGCTGGTTCCCTAACAAGTTTACTTTTGACCAAAATGGTCAATGAATTTCAAAATATAGGGATATGGCCAACATTTGAAATTCTGAATTAAACAAATCAACACAAAGGAATGATATTCTATTAGCAATTAGGTAATCATAGATGCTATAGTTTGAATGTCCCTCCTAAAACTCATGTTCAAATTTAATTGCCATTGTGATGGTGTAAAGCAGTGGGGTAATTAAGCATCAGGACACCATTCTCATAAATACATTAAGGTCATCATCATGGTAATGAGTTAGTTTTAAAAGGAGATAAAGTGGTAGAAGGCATTACATGGAGTGAGAAAGAAAGAGAGAGAGACAGAGACAGAGAAAAAGAAAGAATAGGAGAGGGGAAAATAATCTTAACTCCTCCTTTTAAAACTGATGCTTAATTTTTGTGTAAACAAGGTTAGAAAGTTCTTCCTTGGAAAGGGAATGAAAGAAAGATTTGTAACTGAACATATAACTTTTAGCAATCCTTTTATATCCTAATATAGACATTAAATTAAAGTAAATATTTTCATAATGGAATAGTTAGTTCTGTTTCTGTTGTAATAAACTTTAAGGAAATCAATAACAACATAAAGGCAAAATTGGTAGCCTACCCCAAATATTTCAATACTTACGGAAAGGCCTTCTTATCTCAACTAGCTGATGGTTATAAAATGAAATGCATTTAAATCTTGCCAGATATGAACCCTCAATCTTGGGCTATCCAGCCTCTAAGACCTTGAGCCAAATAAACCTCTTTTCATTATAAATTATTCTTTCTGTTATATTCTGTTTCAATAACAGAAAATAGACTAAGACGGAAGGGTAAGATCATCACACTTCATAATGCTTACTGAGCCACAGGCAAGATTCATCCAGTCTTACTTGGTTATGTTTACATCGCCAAAAGTGAGCCATTGATATTTTTATAAGAGATAGTAGTAAAGGAAAGGCAAATGTTATATTATACACCATTGCTGCTTCAAGAAACCTCTAACTTCAGACAGGTAACAAAGTGCGATATAGGTACAACAGAAAGAGCCAACAGCTACTAAATTTACGTGATGTGCCAGATATTGCATTTTATTTTGAAATAAAAAGTAACCCATTATTTATTTATCATGATTATTTCATTTTACAGATGTTGAAACTAGGGCTTAACTAAATTTATTTACCCAAGGTCAAAACTGTAAATACTCAAGCCGTGGTGTCTCGCTAAATTCTCTCTCAACAGACTTGAACGTAAAGGGAATTTAGGGGGTAAACTACATCCACAGACAGCCTTGAAGATTCAGGAAGTAATTTCATTATCATGTCTCACTTAATTTGTACAAAGAAAAATGTAATGAAAGTTTCATGTCTTTTTTTTCTTAATAATTCAGGTGTTAATACCAGCTAGGATTTACTAAGTGATTATTTTGATCTGTATCCTTCACAAGATTTAACCAATTCTCAGAACCACCGCATAGAGTAGACATTAGCATCACATTATTTTACAGCTGAGGATATAGGTATGAAGATGTTAAGTAATTTACACAGGAAGCAGATGCAGGGCCTTAACCAAAGTAATACGGCCTATGCTTAGAGTTTCGAACTACGTGTTCTCAACTGAAAACCAAAGGTAATTACAAAGTAAAGGAAAGGAAAAGAAGTGTGATATATCAAGGAGTAATAACTTAGATCTCCGAACCGAAAAAGTGTAGGTGGTACTCCTATCCTTGCAATTCCAAACTCAGGATCTAAACTGATTTACAAGTGGAAGGCAATCTGGTGGGTCAACAGTAAGTCGACAAAATCAAATGGTGCTGAGCTGTTCATTAGAAACAGGTTAAAAGACCTGTTAGATCAGCTCATATCTGAAAGGCAAACAATCACCTACTGAAACGCCATCTTAAAATGAAGCAATAGCAAACTACTGTCTATTTACATTTCAAGAAAGAAGTTGAATTCATTAGCAAGAAAAAATTGTCTACCAAACTGACACACAGTTTCTCCTCATATACACACACACACACACACACACACACACAGGCACAAATATATACAAACACACACACTGAGAGCCCTACAGGAAGCAGGGTGGTAACAGAAATGCTGACACAACCAACCTTATAGTGCTTCATACCAAAAGCTATAATTATATTTTCTAATTGTATTCTGGGTGAAAAAAAAATGCCAACAGAACAAAACATAATAACTAGCTAGAAACAGTCCATCAGAATTCTTGGATTATAGAAAATGCATATGAAATACTATTATCTTCAGCCACAGCCAGAAGATGTCAGACAATCAATTCATATAACATGCCAGCTTAATAAAATCTGCATACAAAATTTATGAATGCAGTAATATTCCTTTTTATCACAAGTTATTAATGGTCAATTTAATGAACATCTACAGCTGGAGTGCTTTGGTTCTGTATGATATTTTAATCATCTTCAGCCATAGATTTAAATGCATTTCATTTTATAACCATCAGCTAGTTGAGATAAGAAGGCCTTTCCGTAAGTATTGAAATATTTGGGGTAGGCTACCAATTTTGCCTTTATGTTGTTATTGATTTCCTTAAAGTTTATTACAACGGAAACAGAACTAACTATTCCATTATGAAAATATTTACTTTAATTTAATGTCTATATTAGGATATAAAAGGATTGCTAAAAGTTATATGTTCAGTTACAAATCTTTCTTTCATTCCCTTTCCAAGGAAGAACTTTCTAACCTTGTTTACACAAAACAATCTGCTCAAAGCTATCATCCTCTAAAAATTATCCTGCTAGAATGTTAATATCTCAGACATTAATATCCTCGGAAAGCAAGGTGTCATATTCTGAAATGTATTCTATTTCCATGATTGACATAAGAAACTTATTGTGTTCATATTTACTTTTCCCACAGAGTCTTGGCTGAAACCAAATTTTACTTTATGATGCATTCTTATCTAAAACTAAATTTTATCAAGTGTTCCTTTTTTTTTTTTTTTTTGAGTTGTTTGTTTGTTATGGGGGGCGTGCTCTCGCCAGAGAGACAAAAAGTGAGAAGTCACTCAGGCCCAGCAGCAATGACCATGCCCCAAACCCTTCTCCTCTATTCTCCTCTCAGGATTTTGGGTACGCATACACACGCACCTGATGTGAGTTTTAAGTCACCAGGTCCGGGACTCAAACCTCGGTTGACTGTATGAGAGTCCAGCAACATAACCATGGCACCATCTGCTGGTCCCTCAAGTGTTTCTCAAATATGCAACATTTTTAAAAAGTCAGAACAGAGATGAGGAGGTGATTTAATGATCAAGGCACTGGACTTCCACATGGTCAACTGTGATTCAAGTCCTAGACCCAGAGGGTTTCTCTCTCTGGTGAGCTCAAATGTCCTATAGCAAATTTAATACTACTACTAATAATAAATAAATAAAATTTAAAAATTCTTAAAAATATTAGAACAATAGTAGATATACAGAAATGTAAACATTCAGCATCTAAAATATTGACATCTTTCTATGGTCACAAAGTTTAATAATTCGCTGTTTATCATATTTAAATATTAGAAGCTTGGTATAAAAATTAAACCCATCCTTGGGACCAGCAGTTAGTGTAATGGCTATTTCGCTGGACTCCCACGTAGTCGACTACGGTTCGTGTCCCGGACCCTGTGGCTTAAACTCATGCCGGGCGCGTGTGCGTGTGTGCCCAAGATCCCGAGAGGAGAATGGAGGAGAAGGGATTGCGGCATGGCCATCCCCTCTGGGGGGTGATTTCTCACTTTCTATCTCTCTGTCTCTCTCAGTATATCTGGCAAGCGCATGTGCCCTATAGCAAAAACCTCTCCAAAAAAAAAGTAAACCCATCCTTGGGAGTCATCACAATGATTTGGCTCTGTGGCAGAGGATTAAAGAATATGGGTCATGGGCCAAACAGGTGGCACAGTGCTTAAGGCAGCTGGATTCCACATGGCTGACTGTGTGGTTTAAGTCCCAGACTCAGTAGCTTGAAAAACATGCTGGGTGTGTATGTGTGTGCCCAAAATCCCAGCAGGAGAAAGGAGAAGGGATTGTGACATGACAATTCCCCCTGGGGGATGATTTCTCACTCTCCTCCTCCCTCTCTAGCTCTCCCTGGTGATTGCAAAACTAAAAAAAAAAAAAAAATGATGAGAATGTAGGCAGGCCATGCGCACAGAAGAAAGAATGCATCCTTGTGTCTTTATTCATTCACTTAATCATCTGTTCTTTTAATGCATTCTTTCTGAGATCGTGCTATGTATCAGGATCGACCTGTGCTTGCCCTGGAAGGATCATTCTGGTCCTTAGTAGCTAATGATCTAACACAGGACACAGTAGGTATACTCACAATTGTAAAACTGGATAAAATGGATAAGTGCCAAGCAGAAATACAAATGGACAACTAAGAGAAAAGTTTTGCTACTTGTAAAGAAGGGGATAGGGAAAATTTTATAAAGGACACCTGGAATTTAGAGAAGTAGACAAGACAGGAGTATTTGGGGATTAAGGGGCAATAAGAAACTGATGTAAGAAAAAGAGACATTAGAACAAAAAGTGCCTAAAATGTGAATTTTAAATTAAAAACTTTGACTTTCAACAAAACACAAATCTGTGGGTGGCAGGCATTTTGCAAACTCCTCTAAAAAGTAGGATGTGCATATATCTAGGAAGATCCTAACTCATTAAATTTCATTTTAACCTTACTGAATCTGCCTAAATTTTCTCATCTTATCAGGCAAGCTAATGTATGCTTACACTATGAGGTTAAAGCAATGAACTTGTGAAGAGAACCTGTCAAATCAAATTATCAACAAGCAATAGTCAAACTATTGGGGAGCATCTAAGCTGCAATGTCAATTTTAAAGAAGCGTGCTTACATTTGCATTTTAATTAGGTCACACCTTCAACATCATCATATTAATTTAGGTTTAATGCTCTATTCTATGGCTTTTACCAAAATGACATTTTTAGATATGGACATAAAGGGAAAAATAGCTATTTTTACTTGACAATTCATAAATATTGAACATTAAGTTCTGAGAGCAGAGATATGACTGTGTCTAAAATTCTAAATATTTAGAATAATTGGATTTCAGAAATATTCTTAGGGCAAATTGGATTCTTATTTAGGAGCATAATGGAGTATTGGATAGAACATAACATTTAGGTTCCTGGGAATCACCAGAAACTAAACATGAACATCGCTTTAAAAAAATAAAAACTCATTTAAGACTTTCTATTAGAATAGAAACATGCTTTGTGTTTTTTGTTTTTGTTTCATTTTGTTCTTTTCTGGTGGGAGGCTAAAAAACTATGAAACTTCTCTGTCCATTAAAAAAATAGATACACAAATATATTTTTTAAACTGTGATATTGCATAACACAGAAGTCATCAATTTATTTTTAAATGTAAAATGGCATTTTATACATTCGCAGTGTTGGGCAATCCTTACCACTAGATTTCCAGAGCATTCTTTCCATCTCAAAAGAAAATCCTGAACTCATTATAATTCACTCCCCATTTCCCCACTACACTTTGCTCTGCTAACACTCCTTTTCTACCTCGGTGGATCTGCCTATTCTAGAGATTTCAGATACGTGGAATCATACCTTATGTGGCATTAGTGTATGGCTTTTTTCACTTAGCTTAACGTTTTAAAAACATCTTGTCTAAGAATATTCATAAAGAAGAAATGGACTTCATTTTATAAATGTTTTCTATTTCCAAAATTATTCCAAAAAGTTTAGAGGCCTTTGTGTTCAGCTTATAAAGTAAATAAATATGAATTTTTTACTCCCTAACTTTTACAAACTAAAAAGCCAGTGACAATATCCATTAAATTAAATATCCAAGTCTATTGACATCAGAACTTCACTCAGCCAAAAAGCATGATATAAAAAAAAGAATGACCACCCTTCTAGACATAAAAGTATCCTTAAATCATAGTAACCACAGCACTATGTAATTAAAGCTGAAAGAGACTCATGGAACTGAATGGACAGGCAAGAAACAGGCTCCACGTACATCAAGACCAAAAGGAAAGGATGGACTATAACATTCGTTTTCCATATGAAGAAAAATAGATTGATAATTCCTATCATATATAAAGAACCAGCCAGATGGTATCGAGGTACATATAAGAGAGTAAACAGGGCAGTACTGTTATGACCTCTGGACAGGGAATCATTTCCTAAGCTACCTGCAAATGTACACAAAAAAGAAAAATATTTTTAGCTACATTAAACTTAAAAACAAAAAAAAAGTGGTATAAAAATGCACTTGCAGGTAGCCACAGTGGTTCAATGGTAATGCAATACTCCACAATGCTGGAGACACATTAAAAGGTTGTGGGTTCCAGTCCCAAGGTCTCCTTGTACACGCCAGGTATACATATACATGTGCTTTTGATCCTGACTGGCTAGGAATGAAGAACCACTTGGGGAATGTCTATATCTTTCTCTTTCTCTCTCTCTCGCTTCATGAAAGAAAAAACTAATACATACACACACATATTTATATATGCATACACATACACACACACATAAATTCTCAGTCAAAAATATAAAAAATATCTTGAATGGGTATAATCACAAAGGACTGAATCTAGAAAACAGAATAGCAGACATTTAAAAAGTATAGCATAATAACTAAAAACAAAAAGATGTTAATACCAGTTTTGATGAGGACATGACAATCAGGAACTCTTAGCAACTGCTTTGGAATATTAAGTGATACAAGCACTTGATTAAGATTATAAAACTGCTCTCCAAAGTTGAATACCTATCTTCCAACATGAGAATTCCACTATTAGGAAAATATTCTAGAAACTCACTGGTTTCTATATAACACATACAAGGATATTTATTTGACATTGTCTTAATGGAGAAAAACTGGAAACTTATAAAAAGGAAATATAAATTAATTTATCACATATTCAGAAACTAGAATATAATATAGGAAGTAAAAATTGAAAGAATCAAGTTTTCATTTTTCATTGTGGTTATATCTCAAAACCCAGGCTGAAGGCTAGCAGGTAACATATTGGTTAAGGTGCTGAATTCCCACATAGCTGACTGTGGTTTCAGTTCTGGACCCAGTGGCTTGAAAATCATGACAGGTGTATGTGTGTGCATGCCACAAGTCCTGAGAAGAGAACAGAGGAGAAGGGATTGTGGCGTGGCCATCCCCTGGGAGGGAGGGGTAATTTCTCACTTTCCTTCTGTCTGTCTCTCTCTGGCAAGTATATGTGCCCATGGCAAAACCTAACAAAAAAACAAAGAGCATGCTGAGTAAAAAAGATTGATTATGCCTAGTATGAAAATATTAAACTTACATTTAATAGATGACACTATTTGCCTCTTAGAGATATAGACAGTATGAGAAGCATATAAACCTAAATAGTAGGAAACATATTTCCTTCAGGTTAGTGAGTAATCTAGATAGGTAGTTCTCAAAAGGGGAAAATTTTGCCTTCCAAGTACATTCTGCAAAATGTGGAGACTGTTTTTATGGTCACAACTAGGAGAAGGTGCGCTACTACCTCTAGTGAACACATACAGAGTGCACAGGAAGATCCTTCCTTATAAGGAAGAAAATGTCGCAAAATATCAACATTGTCAAGGTTTAGAAACATCCATTTCTAAAAAAAAAAGGGAGGGGGTGGAGAAATATAAGGTGATACTTGGGGAAAATAAAGTATAAAAGTATATCTATAACTTTTTATCTTAAGAGAAGATCTGGCTCAGTCAAGGTGGTACATGTGAGAAGGTAACACTGAACAAAGATTGAAGCCACACGGCAGTCCCAGGTTCAATAAGTGGCCTTTATTTTGGGGGGGGTGGTTAGAGATTTTTGCTACAGGGCGTGTGCAAGAAACAGAAAATGAGACCCCTGCCCCCCTCAGTGGTGATGGCCACACAACAATCCCTTCGCCTTCATTCTCCTCTTGGGATCTTTGGCAAACATATATATGTGCCCAGTGTGAGTTTTAAGTCATCAGATCCAGGACTTGAATTATGATCGACTACATGCAAGTCCAGCGACATAACCATTATGCCATTTGCTGGTCCGTCGTGGCCCAATTTAATCAGGCTGGTGTAGTGTCAGGCGCCTGTGGTACTAGCTAACTGGAGAACTGGGGAAGGGGTACTGTGAAAAGAGACCCTGTTGAAAGTGCCCGTATCTCTTTCTCCCTCTAGCATGCTCACTGTATTTCTCTTTCATGAAAAAAGAGGAGAAAAAAAAAAAGATCTGAAATATGTGTGCGGAAATAAATTTTCAAATTTGCCACATTTTTCTCTATTTTTATATCTGAAATACCTCCTTTATATATCTTAAAAATGTTAAATTCATTCCACAATTCTACAGTCATAGTTAATTCTAAATAGAGACTTCTTATGCAGCCTCTGAGGAACTCATGTTGTCTGTGGCCCATATTTTAACAGATAGAATTCTCTGATAGAGATTACGTAACTCTTATATTAGCATATTTCTATAAACACATTTTTGAAAACAGAATATTCTCAAACTCATGATAAAATTCTATTTGAACCTTTTTTGGTAAGCTGTATGTTTGTTTTTTTTAATACTGAGTCACAGAAGGAAGGCTGAGGAAGAAACTGGCATTTATTCATCATCACAAGATCATTCCATCATCACTGTTTAAGGCGAGAATATCCTAAAATCATCCCAGAAAAGGCTAATTTAGTTATTTTCTATTTATACAGCATACTGTAGTGCTTTAAGTTACTTTTCTGAAGCAGCTGACAGTCTAGAACAGTGAACATGGATCACAAATGCGCCATTCCACTTCCTAAACCAAATGGCTTCAGATGGTCATTCATCCCAGCCTCATGGGTTCTGGGAGTCCCTTCAAACTGCTTTGAGATCAACCAGTACACAATTTCGTCCTCCTATTTAGTTCTTTAGTGCAGGGATTGGCAAACTTCCTCTGTAAAGAGCTAGATAGTAAATATTTCAGGCTTTAAAGGCCATATGGTCTCTGTCTCAATGACTCAGTTCTGTCACTGTAACTGTGAAACAGCCTTAGACAACACATAAAGGAATATGGTGTGGCTCCATTCTAATAAAACATTAGTTTCAAAGACAGATAGAGGCAGGATTTGGCCCTAGTCCATGGTTTGTCAACACCTGGAGGGTCAGTAAAAATGATGCCACTTTAAGTACTTAAAACATCTCCTCAGAGTACCTGCTCTGGAAAAACAGTTTTACAATATTTTAATCAGCATAGAAAATTTAAACAACTGAAAATGATTGTATATAAATGGGACAACTGAAAAAAAAAACAATGAAAAAGTTTAGTTTTACATTTACAGTATGCCAACTTTTTTCTGGAAGTATGTGATCTGATTTACTGAATTACTAATTATAATTGGTTCCATCTGTTTAAGTTACGCTATTAATGATTCTTTGTAGTAAAGTAAATACACATATCTTATCTTCAATTCAGCTAAGGAGTTGGAATGACAAGGACAGTGAAATTATACTCTCTACACAAATAATAGCTTCCTATTAGGTTTGCCATTTCACCTGAATAATTCCTTATAATCATGAATAATGATGTTATTCGACAACCTAATGATATCATGGTGTGTAGCCTCAACCCATCCATCTTCGTCAAGAAGGTCAAATATTTGTATTCCACTGCACTAGGCAAAGTTGAACAAACAGTTAAACAATATCATGTACCTTAATTCCTCCTCCGAACGAAACCAGAAGTATCATTTTACTAGACTCCACGATCTATTAAATACAAACCCGTTGCAAGAATATTTAATACCTATACACTTGTAAACAAACTATAAACTCAACTTTAAAAGGGGAAGTGATTAAACACAAAGAAAAAGAGAATGTCTAAGAATACTCTTATTTGGTTTTGCTAGAAATTTACTTTAAAACAGATTTGTGAAGATCAAATTATTTCAGGAACTTTTATGTCACACAGAGATCGGAAATACTCCACGTGATATTTAAAAATTGTCACTGAAGGTAAAAATAATAATATAAGAGATCTGAACTGTAACACAAAGAAATGCTTCATAATTCTTGCCTTGCTTGGAGATTCCATGAGTAACTTCTGGAAATCAATGCCAAGTGGCTGAAATGGGAAGTGACCCTTTCACTGTTTCTACAGGGCTTATGCAAGACCTGGGTCCTTGAGGGTGGGGGATGGAAGATAGTGAGAATAACAAGATATGATGTTGAGACTCCCAAATAACATCACAGCAAATCATCTTCTGTTTTCCTTCTTTCCTCCCTTCCTTAAAATCTCAACAAAGGTTTCTCATAGCACTGAAATGAAGCTTCTGGTAGGCTTTATTAATCTGGTTCCAGACTTCTGATATCCTTCTATTTCCTTACAACGCTTTAATCACACAGGCTTTATTCACGTTTTTTAAAACTTTGTTTAGTATGCAGCTCATTTCTACTCAGAACCTGTGTGTGTGTGTGTGTGTGTGTGTGTGTGTGTGTGTGTTTATTTTTTTTTCCCTCTACCTGGAATTCTTTGCCCATTGTTCTTAATGGAATTTGTTCCTGTTATTCAATTTTCAGATCAAATGTCACCAGCAAATAGAAGGCTTTCCTACCTCTCTGTTTTGAGTGGTAGCTCCCTCTTAACTACATCTCTCTCTTTATTTTGTTCAGACTCTAAAATCATGTTGTTTGTGATTTACGGGTTCATGTTTATGAGTTCACCTTTTATTGTCAATCTCTGCATACAAGAATAAAAGTGGGACCCGTAACTGACTGCTCATTATTGTATAGCCAAGACCTAATACACAGTAGGAACTAAATAATTATTTAACATATTTATTCATTCACAATAGACTTGTGTGCCTAATTTGAGGTCAGCAAACTATGGTGCTAGAACCAAACCAATCTGAAACTTATTCGAGTAAATGAAGTTTTATGGAAACACAGTCATGCTCACTCATTTACCTGTTGTTG
This sequence comes from Tupaia belangeri chinensis, assembly GCF_000334495.1. Classification (NCBI taxonomy): domain Eukaryota; kingdom Metazoa; phylum Chordata; class Mammalia; order Scandentia; family Tupaiidae; genus Tupaia; species Tupaia belangeri. Next base: position 892,301 of record NW_006204064.1, read on the forward strand.
ATGGCTGTTTTTTAAACTACAATGATATAACTAATTAGTCCCAAGAGGGATCTTATGGTCCTTAAGGACCCTTTATGATCCTTTACAGAGAAATTTTGCTAACTCCTGGTCTAGCGTACAGAATATATTCAGAATAAATAAAAAATATTGTGTCTGCCTTTAAAGGGTTTATCATGCATTGAATTAAAAGCTTGTAGACCAAAAGAAAACTTCAAAGCTTTAAAAGTCAGTCAGCAAGAGCTGCATGGTGTTCCACTCAGCAGGTCAATTGGCTGAAACCTTAGCAGTGTACCCCAGAGTGGTCAGGCCTGGAACAGGTAGAAAAAACAATGACGAAAAGACTGATCGGGAGTTACACAAAACAGTAGACACTAGGATCGGTGGCTATTTAAATGAGAACTAATTAAAATTAAATTAAAAATACAGTTCCTCAGCCACACTAACCATACTTTATGTGTTCCCTAGCTATAAATGGCTCCTGTATTAAACAGAACAGATGTACAGGACTTTTCCATTAAAACTGACGAGCTGCTTAAACTCTAGACAGCAGCATAATCTAGAGTTTTTAAAAAATGAACACCCAAGGTGCTGGCAGGTGATGTGGTAGCTAGGGGTGCTGGACTCCCATATGGCCAACCACAGTTCGAGTCCTGGACCTGTTGGCTTGCTTTCTCACTTTTTTCTTTCTCTTTCTCTCCCTGCCACTCCAGCCAAATTAAAAAAATAAATAACAAAATAAGTAAACTTAAATAAAATAATTCTAAAAATAAAAGAACACCCAACATGTCTGGAGGGCCATGGATGACATAAGTTCCTCAGAGGCTTCATAACAAACCCAGGATCCTATGTATGCAGCTCCTGGTGAACCAACTCTGGAACAGCACAGATCAAAATTGATCTATGATTTAAAAAAATATTTTGAAAAATACTGCATTTCTGTTTTACAGAAAATGTTCGAAAAGAAGATCCAGCTATGGTGGTGTGCACATCTGAGATGCTGTGTTCCACAGACTGGAACCACATGGTGGGCTTGAGTTCCATTCCAGTTCAACCTAAAGGTCCTGCATAACGGTATGCACCTGTAATCCCAGAGATGCGGGGCTAAGGAGGAGGATTGTGACCTAGCAGGATCCTGTCTTTAAATATAGAAGTTTGTGGGCCGGGTTGGTGGCAGGGTGGTAACACAGTACTCAGGTGATGCTGGAGCTACATGGAAAATCCTGGGTTTGGTTCTTTGGTCAATCCATACACACCTGATATGTGTGCCCATGACCCTAGTTGGCTGGGAAATCTGAGAACGGGGTGGAATGTAGGTGGGGGGTATACAGATCATGATATGAAACTCTGTTGAGGGTGTTTGTCTTTTTCTGTTTCTTATTCTCATAAAAGAAACAAACTTAAAAAAAAAAAAGTTCTAAGAGAACGTAACCCATGCCTGCTTGTTCATCAGTACAATCTTGTGATCAAGCCGAGGCCCCAGCGCCAGGCTGCTCAGGTTATATCCTGGGTCTACCTCAGGCAAAAAACTTAATCTATCTACTCCCTTATTTGTAAGACGGAGATACCAAATTTTAAAATTTGTGAGAAGATTAAATGAATTAAAATCTTGTAACTTAAAAGAAAACTCCTTCAAAGCTGTGTCACCTAGCAAGAGCTATGCTGGTACTCCATTCATTTGGTCAGCTGGCTGAAAACATAAAGCAGTAGTACAGGGCCTGGCCCCTAGTAAGTCCTACAAAAGGATTTCTACTGTTTGTTTCTAACATCATTTCCAGCAGCTAGCTCATACCATGTAACATGCAGCATTTCTTGAATTGAACTAAACTCTTTGAGCCAAATGTTCTAGTAGGTCAAGCTATGAAATTAGTGGGCCAAAAGCTGACTCACTCATCTGAGAACAAGCCATTCTAGAAAACAGATTGGTCCCTGGGAATCCATGTCTTGTCACCCTTTGCAAGTGATGTTTCATGAAATACGATCCAAAAAACCAGACTTCAATATACATTTATGCTGTTTGATAATGATATAGGCAGACATTATTTATCTTATCTGAATTATGAGAATAAACAATAGATGTAAACAATTCGAGTTATAGCTATCCACAATTTATAATACTATCTTGTATTTCATTCTATAGATTTTTTTAAACCAGCGGTTTCAAATTAACCCACACTTTTGCGAACTATCCTAATTATGATTAATTGATGCATATTATTACTCTAAACCACTCTGTCTAGTCTATTGCCTCTCAAATTTGGTACATAGACATGAATTACAAAGTATCTGGGTGGTCTGGTTTGTTTTCAAATCTAATTCCTGGTTCCTACACTCAACTTTTTAATTCAAAATCTGTGTTGAGGAATCAAGGCATAGCCCAAGAAGCTGCATTTTAACTAACATCTTAGATGTTTTTGTTATTTATTTTTTCAGTCCCCTGGGAATCCCTGTTATTTTATATCAAGATTTCATACTCTCCACAATAAGAAATGCCAAAAAGCTACATATTTTTAGAACCATTGCTTTCCTATTTTGGAAAGGTAATATATGCCTCATTCAGAGTTATTCATATGACTGTATATGACATGCACCCACACTCAGTTCTTCTAAGCAGTGAAGTAATGAAAAAAAAAAAACAAACCTGAAATGGAGCATCTTTGCTATTAAGGGTCTTCTTGGATAAGGAGCACACACACAAATGATATAAACTATATAAACAAATGCTATGATGATACATGATTGAGAGCTCAATGAGTAGAGCTATAATAAGATTTCAGAGAAAAAAAGCAATCAAGCTGGTCTAGGTTGTCAGCAGTGTGAAAAATGGCCTTCTTTAGATCCAGCAAGAGGTAGGCAGAAAAAAGTGATAGCGGTTATTACACTCTGTGAATGTCCCAGGACCTTGTTCTTCTCACAGTAAAGATCTTAGATCTTAGAACATGGGACTAGTAAAGCCACAGCTTTGACCTTCTCAGTTACTAACCCAAGCAGCCTGGGAAAGATCACTAACACTTTGCAAGCTGACCAAAGATGGTTTGGTCTCAATCCTCCAAGGATCCTGCAATGTTCTGGAGAGAAGAGCATGACTCTTAGTTCTTCGCACCTCCCCTAGTGCTTATGCAATAATGTCATGCATTAAGAAAGGTCTTGCTTAATCATTTCAGGATTCCTTTTCTTAGTGCCTACTTGGCATGAATCACTGTTAGAGGCACTCAAGAGATTTCTATTGTAGATCCTGAAGGCAACAACAGTGACAAAAATCTATGGTCATGTTGGTTGAAGACAACCTTTTGACTGGTAAAAGTTACTGAATTAAACTCTTCAAACTGGTGAATTGCATAGTTTGTAATTAAATATCAATAAATGTGTTATTTTTTAAAAAAAAAAAAACAGCATTAGAAAAAGAGGGTTTCCACGTCTTAGAAATCCACTAATAAAAGTTTAGAAAACACATCTCCAGAGGCCAGCAGATGAAGTAGCGGTACATCGCTTGACTCCCACTTGGCCAACCACAGTTTGAGTGCTGGACTTGGTGGCTTGAAACACATGGGGCACGTGTGCATGCATGCCCAAAATCCCAGAGGGAAATGGAGGAGAAGGGGTTGCAGCATGGCATCTCCTTGGGCGTAATTTCTCACTTTTCCTCTTACTGTCTCTGTCTCTGTCTCTGTCTCTCTCCAGTGAACACTTGTACCCTAAGGCAAGAACCTCTAGAAAAAAGAAAGAAAGAAAGAAAAAATAAAAAGAAAGCAGAGTTTAGTCACTCCTATTTAGACGGTGATTGTAACACATAAATAATAATTGATGATACTGTAGCTAAATACTAAGAAAAATGGACTGCTTCTAAAGAAGTTTCAAAATTTACTGAAATGAATTGAAGTGAACTAGACTCTTTGAGCCAGAGTTCCTAACAGGTAAATCTTTAAAATTAGTAGATCAAAACTCTTGAACCTCTTTATTGTGTGGTTTTGATCAAATTGCCTACTTTCCTTAGCCTCAATTTCCTCACCAGTAAATTGGAATAAACTTATAAAAAAGTGTTTAGTAATAAGACCTTGATGGCAAATTAAGTCATGCAAATTAAAATGACATCATTTTAACTTATAAAATTTGTGTATATTAAGAATACTATTTCCATTTCATGTATGTAATAACAAAATGTATTTTGTTTGTTTGTTTGACTAGATGGTGCATGCATCTGAGAGAGACAGAGAGGGAAAGAAGAAAGAGAGAGAGAAAGAAAAGTAACAAAGCATCCGCCCTCTGGGGCAGGGATAGGAGGATGGACATGCCACAGTCTCTTCTCCTTTACTTCTCCCTCCTTTTGAGATTTTGGGCACACATGCCCAGCATGTTTCTAAAATCACTGGGTCTGGGACTCAAATTGCACAATCAGCTGACTATTTGTGCTAACATGGGTCCATGGTCCACGTTTTCTCTTGGGTTTATACTTTTACCTTTGCTACTTATCTGCAGGAGGTCATCTCTTAAGATTTCTTCCAGCTCTATCTTTTGTATGATAATCAGACAGTAGATTGAGAAGGCATATTATATTTGGACTCTGTTTTCTCATTGCTATTTATCCTGTGGCAAAACCTCAGAGAGCTCTCCAAATCCCCTGCTGATTGTCTTCGTGAACATGTTGATAAACTCAATTTCTGCCATCCAATTGGTATACATTAACAGTCCAAATGGCACTCTGCAACCAATGGACAAAAGGCTCTTTCCAAATGATTAAAACTCTCTATTATCATCTTTCTTCTAACATAAGAAAGCTTTAATTTAGTGACAACCCCACAATTTTCAAATATTATCTGTTCCTGCCAATTCATCTCAGATTATTGTAGAAGAGACCATTAGGCAGTTTGTAAAAGTCACTCTGGTTACTTTTTATATATAACAAGTTCATAAAGATGACCAATTTTACTATTAGTCTTTTATTTTATTTCAATTAATTAACAAAGCCATAAGTGAAACGTGAAAATGTGATAGTATTTTCTGAGGGTGATGCTATTCACAGACAGTAGAATTGAACTTGAGATCATATTTTACAGCTTTTAAAAAAATGTAATAAGTATTAATGAAGTAGTCCATAAATACTCATTACATGGCACATATGACTGATGGTATGTTTTTTTTAAGAATTATTTTATTTAACTTCATTTACTACTACTATTATTATTAATTTGACCAGAGAAAGAGGGAGAGAGAAAGTGGGAAAGCAAGCTGCCAGGTCCGAGACTCAAACCACAGTTGGCCATGTGGGAGTCTGGTGCCTTAAGGTCCATGCCACCTGCTGGTCCCCTAATGCCTGTTTTTTAACATGACACATTTTGGGGGGACAGTGGGGAGGGGTGTGTGTATTCCATGGGATATGTAACAACAAGGGTAAAGCTGATTTCGTTTTGTAAGCTTTGACTCTTCAACATTGGTCACCTTGGAGAAATAATTTATGATATATTGTCTATATTATAGGAACTCTGTTAAATCCATGGCTTCAGAGTCAATATCAGAGGCAGACATTCCTTTATCTAAAAATCTTGGACAAGTACATTTATCATCTGTGACAGAGGGCAATATTTCCTTTACAAATATTAACCCTCTTCTTCTCCACTGTGGGAGGAGTACGCTTCTCTACTCTACTGATATTAGGATGGCACATGACTTACTTTGGCCAATGGAGCTTATGTAAATATGACACATGGCCTTTCCATGTAAAAGCTTTAGATACATGTGATCTTGCTTGGCCTCTTATGCTCTTGCCCTCTACAACAGAGCAGCAAGTTCCAGATAGTGGTTGCTGCTTCAGCTTGGGAAAAGAAAAGACAGTGGAGCAGACACAGACACAGCTTGGGCCCAGACAAGCCCTGCAGAGTCACAGCTGATCTGCAGACCTGTGAAGAAGAAATGAACAATGGTGGTGTTGTAAATCACCAAGATTCTAGAGTTGTTTGTTACGCCATAAAAGCTCACTGATAACGCTATCCCTAAATCTTAATTATTTAATTCAATAAATAACTACTGAGTGCTTACTATATGCAAAACATTGTGCTGAGGTTACCATGAGGATAAAAAAAAAAGCAGATATTATCCCTGCTCTCACAGTCTAGAGAAAACAGATAAAAACTGCATGATCATCTAGGCCATGTACAATAATAAACAGGTAAATGCTACAAAGGTTCTATCAGAGCATGCAGCTAAATCTGGGGTATCAGAAAAGCTGTTATCATGAGACCAGCAGTTGGCGTAATGGCTATGTCACAGGACTCCCATATAGTCGATCGCAGTTCAAGTTCCAGACCTGGTGGATTAAATTCTTGCCAGGCGTGTGTGTGTGTGTGCCTGCCCAAGATCCCTAGAGGAGAATAGAGAAGGGATTGCAACATGGCCATCCCCCCTGGGGGGTGATTTCTTGCTTTCTGTCTGTCTCTCTCTTTCTGGCGAGCACAAGCGCCCTATAGCAAAATCCTCTCCCCTCACATTCCCCCCCAAAAAGAAAGAAAAGCCATTATCAGATGGTAGTGCAGTGCTAATGCAGCAGGAGCCACATAGGAAGGTCCCAGGTTTGTGTCCGTAGTTTCCCTGTACATACCAGGCATGTGCCCATGCCCACGATCTCAGCTGGCTGAGTCTGGGGATGAATCACGGTGCAAAGAACTTGTTGGGGATGCCTCTGTCTCTCTTTCATAGAAGAAATAAACTTTTAGAAAAGTAGCACACATTAACATTGGTAGAGTGACTATGTGTTAAAAAGGTTAAGAGTCCACAGAAAAACATTCTAGTTAAAGGACACAAATCACGCAAAGCCCTCATAGCTGAAGGAAACACGATTTAATGTGGAAATGGAAGAGGCTGGTATTATTGGGCCTGGAAGATGAAAGGAGGCCTGAGATCAGGTGAGAATAGACAGAGAGACTGAAGCAAGACCAGAAGGCCTTTGAAGGCCATGTTTAAAAATCTAGTGAGGGTTTATCTTGTGTACAAAAGGAAATCATCAAAAGCTTTTTAATGGAGATTCTATAATCAGGTTTGCATTTTATAAAGCTGTCTCTCACTACTTCATGGAGAATGAATTGAAAAGGAGATTGAGTGGATAGAGTATGTACTCCAGATTAGAAATGCTGGTAGCCTGGGATTAGGGTGTTAGCATTTCAAATTAGAGAAGATAATGAAATTTAGGAAGTAAACCAGCAAGATCAGCCTGTTTGACTACTGTACTGCATTTCGTGAAGGAAGGTGAGATATTCTATAATACTGCTCTCCGTGAAGTACTACATCTTACATAAATAAGACATGTCACAGGACTCCCATATAGTCGATCGCAGTTCAAGTTCCAGACCTGGTGGATTAAATTCTTGCCAGGCGTGTGTGTGTGTGTGCCTGCCCAAGATCCCTAGAGGAGAATAGAGAAGGGATTGCAACATGGCCATCCCCCCTGGGGGGTGATTTCTTGCTTTCTGTCTGTCTCTCTCTTTCTGGCGAGCACAAGCGCCCTATAGCAAAATCCTCTCCCCTCACATTCCCCCCCAAAAAGAAAGAAAAGCCATTATCAGATGGTAGTGCAGTGCTAATGCAGCAGGAGCCACATAGGAAGGTCCCAGGTTTGTGTCCGTAGTTTCCCTGTACATACCAGGCATGTGCCCATGCCCACGATCTCAGCTGGCTGAGTCTGGGGATGAATCACGGTGCAAAGAACTTGTTGGGGATGCCTCTGTCTCTCTTTCATAGAAGAAATAAACTTTTAGAAAAGTAGCACACATTAACATTGGTAGAGTGACTATGTGTTAAAAAGGTTAAGAGTCCACAGAAAAACATTCTAGTTAAAGGACACAAATCACGCAAAGCCCTCATAGCTGAAGGAAACACGATTTAATGTGGAAATGGAAGAGGCTGGTATTATTGGGCCTGGAAGATGAAAGGAGGCCTGAGATCAGGTGAGAATAGACAGAGAGACTGAAGCAAGACCAGAAGGCCTTTGAAGGCCATGTTTAAAAATCTAGTGAGGGTTTATCTTGTGTACAAAAGGAAATCATCAAAAGCTTTTTAATGGAGATTCTATAATCAGGTTTGCATTTTATAAAGCTGTCTCTCACTACTTCATGGAGAATGAATTGAAAAGGAGATTGAGTGGATAGAGTATGTACTCCAGATTAGAAATGCTGGTAGCCTGGGATTAGGGTGTTAGCATTTCAAATTAGAGAAGATAATGAAATTTAGGAAGTAAACCAGCAAGATCAGCCTGTTTGACTACTGTACTGCATTTCGTGAAGGAAGGTGAGATATTCTATAATACTGCTCTCCGTGAAGTACTACATCTTACATAAATAAGACACGTAAAAAAAGTCTCTGAAGTATGAATTTGACTTAGTTTATCAACTACTTTTGACTACGTGAAAATAACTAAAAATGGTAGGTCACTTAAACTCCCTGCTACCACAATTACAGATGAAAAATTGTATTACTAAATAATGGTGCACACATAGACGATGTCTGTGAAACTTGCAAATCTTAGAAGAAGAAAACTTCGGATAAATAAATATCAATACATATTTCATTAGAAATGTCAAGTTACTTTCCTTTCATAAAATTTACATAATCTTGGGACCAGCAGTTAGTGTAATGGCTATGTCGCTGGACTCCCATGTAGTCGACCGTGGTTCGCGTCCTGGACCCGGTGGCTTAAAACTCACGCCGGGCGTGTGTGCGTGCGTGTCCAAGATCCCTAGAGGAGAATGGAGGAGAAGGGACTGCAGTGTGGCCATCCCCCCTAGGGGGTGATTTCTCGCTTTCTGTCTCTCTGTCTCTCTCTGTCTTTCTGGCGAGCACACATGCGCCCTATAGCAAAAACCTCTCAAAAATAATTTACGTAATCATTTTAGGGAAAAAAACCAACTATATCTATATAAACCCTATAAAGTATTTTAGAATGCTCTCTGAGTCACCCTGAGTTCTATTCCTGCTACAGGAGATTTGGATAATATTATGAGGGTTTTTCTCCCTTGGATATCTTAAGAGTTCAAAAACGAGCTCCAACAACCATTGGTTGGCATCACAGTTCAGCCTGTAAATAGACAATTACAAAGCACAGCTGTTGTCATGTCAAAATCTCATATGTTTAGTTTTTTTAAAAAATTCAAATTTCACACCCAGCTCATGAAGTAGAGAAGGATATTATGATAGTGTGAATACACACACACTCCCTTCAGGATTAAATGTCCCTCCCTAGACCCAGAATAGACATCTGTAATGGCCACCAGCTAAGCTTCTATTCCCAAAGTCTTTTGGGAGACACAACCTTCTCCCATAACGAATGGTGGTGGGCTGTCAAACAAAACAGCCCACCTGCCCCCAGGCAAGAGACCCAGGATAGGCCCGACAGATGGTCTGCTCCAGGAATCTGACTCTTGCCAGTTCCCAATGACTCAAGGCCATGCATGGCTGGAGCTACAGCATCTCCATGGCAGCATCCTGAGGAGAGTGTCATTTCTGCGACTAGAAAGGCCAGATTTGCCCTAATTCCTATTATTTCTGAGGCCCATTACCATGCAGCTTTCCCTTTGGATTTTATGTCCTGCTTCCTATTGCTTTCCAACCCATTACTAGTGCACAAGTTTAAGCTGAGTCTCAGAAAGGATAACTAAATTGCCCAAAGTCACGCTGATAATAGATGGATACATTAGGATTCACTTCTGTTGGTCTGAACCAACACTGATGATATTAATTTATCCATTATACTATCTCCTACCATCATATCTCATATGGAATTTGTAAAAAGCCCAGTAACATTTGTGTACTGCCCTAGTGCACCATTTAGAACTTACAATGAAATGTAAACTACATTCGCTAATTAGCTATTTGCAAGTGACAGATGACTTGGAAAGCATGTCCACTTTAGTCCTCTAAACTCATGTACATTTTCATATCACCTTCGTGTGACTTCTGTATAGCTACAGAAAAATCTTATTTTTGACCTTTTATCTTTTGTTGACAGTGGTCTATTTCATTTTCAGAGAAAATTGCCCAATGAGTCTCTTTAACATATATAGTCTTCCTTTCAAAGGAATAGAAATGTCTTTCCATTCTCTTATAGTTTCTTCCTTCACTGATTAATCCATATACCTTGAGCAAGGCTTCTTAACTCATCCCTTATCAACTCATTCCTTACCAACATTACCATTATCAACATTACCATCTACAGAGATGCTAATGAACAAGAAATTCCCAACAGTTCCAAAATGTCACTTTCCCTTGCAAACATTCCAGAACTCATAAAACCAAGGTTAGGTATGAAGAACATAGGAGACTGAGAGTAGGAAAAGGAAATCAGATGCCTGAGCCAAGTGTGTGGAAGTGGGGCAGAATTGAAAATCAAGAACAGTTAAGCCAGAATTTATGGGCAATGAGTGCAATTCATAATTCTTCTGAATCCAGAGTTAATTTCATACATTCTAGAAGCCCAAAGAAGAAAAATTGTGGCTACGTTTCTGTAAAAGTTCAGCTAAAACAGTCATGATTCATTTTTGTTCTCCTTGCAGAAATTTTAAAACCCCCAAGACAAGGTTATATCTTCTGCATATTATTTTTATTCCTTGAATTTAATAGAGCATCTGTTCAGTATAACAGCACCTTTTTGATCTTTTATCTTTTTTGGGGGGGGTAAAATCAATCAAATATCTACCATTCCACTGGAGCTAGTACCAATGAATTGAACTGGGAAGACTTTCATTAGGAAAAGAGATCTAAAAGAGTTTATGGGACATAATAAAGAATAGGCTGCAAAGACACAAAGACCTGGGTTCACATCCCTGATTGTTACCAGTTGAAGGGCTTCAGGCAAACATGTAATCTTCCTGAATTTTTCTTTTCTCACAACATGGCTAGTAATACCTATTCTGTATGACTACCTTAACAATTCAAAATAATAATTTTAAGGTTTTAGCGCAAGGTTGTCCAACACTTAAGAATTATAACTATATTGACATTATTATAAATCCAGCAGATGGTGTAATGGTCATGTCACTGGACTCCCATGTGGTAGACTGTGGTTCGAGTCCCAGACCCAGCAACCTAAACTCAACCTCAGGGTGTGTGTGTGTGTGAGAGAGAGAGAGAGAGAGTCCAAAATCCAGAGAGGAGAATGAAGAAGGGATTACTTAGTGGTCATCCCTCTCCCCTGGGGCAGGGGTGTGATTTCTCGCTTTCTATCTCTCTGGTGAGTGCACACTCCCTATAGCAAAAAACTCTCAAAAAAAAAAATTGAGGGCATTTAGAGGCACAAATACGGATATAACGTATTTGGTAGATACCCATAAACTACATGTTGTAGATTCAGTAGTAAATGGTAGCCATATTTGTACCATATACCATATGTCTGTGTGCCTGTAAATTTTATGTAGCCACAGTATATTCACATATACTATATGCTGTAGAAAGAGATCTAAAAGAGTTTATGGGACATAATAAAGAATAGGCTGCAAAGACACAAAGACCTGGGTTCACATCCCTGATTGTTACCAGTTGAAGGGCTTCAGGCAAACATGTAATCTTCCTGAATTTTTCTTTTCTCACAACATGGCTAGTAATACCTATTCTGTATGACTACCTTAACAATTCAAAATAATAATTTTAAGGTTTTAGCGCAAGGTTGTCCAACACTTAAGAATTATAACTATATTGACATTATTATAAATCCAGCAGATGGTGTAATGGTCATGTCACTGGACTCCCATGTGGTAGACTGTGGTTCGAGTCCCAGACCCAGCAACCTAAACTCAACCTCAGGGTGTGTGTGTGTGTGAGAGAGAGAGAGAGAGAGTCCAAAATCCAGAGAGGAGAATGAAGAAGGGATTACTTAGTGGTCATCCCTCTCCCCTGGGGCAGGGGTGTGATTTCTCGCTTTCTATCTCTCTGGTGAGTGCACACTCCCTATAGCAAAAAACTCTCAAAAAAAAAAATTGAGGGCATTTAGAGGCACAAATACGGATATAACGTATTTGGTAGATACCCATAAACTACATGTTGTAGATTCAGTAGTAAATGGTAGCCATATTTGTACCATATACCATATGTCTGTGTGCCTGTAAATTTTATGTAGCCACAGTATATTCACATATACTAT